>NC_089770.1:30209428-30214428 GCF_040412425.1 Macrobrachium rosenbergii | reverse complement strand
GCTGGTATGCAAGCAGTTAAATTGCCCAGGTAATTCCACAGTTGCTCTCAGGTTCCAAACTTTTTTGTATGGCCCAGTGGGTAACGCCTTGCTTTCCACCTGAGAGACCTGGGTTCGATCCCCGTGAGTCAGAAATTTATTTCTGTTCCACACGTGATTGTGTGTTGATGATTTCTTCTTATTCACTCCAGAAGGATAATTCGAATGAAATGTTGTCTATTGGGTCATTGCTGAGTCGGGAAGTTGGGAAAACTCGCTGGTATGCAAGCAGTTAGCTTGCCCAGGTAATTCCTGGTGCAGTTGCTCTCAGGTTCCAACTTCTTTTAGACTTGTATGGCCCAGTGGGTAACGCCCTTGCTTTCCACCTGAGAGACCTGGGTTCGATCCTGACGTGAGTCAGAAATTTATTTGTTCCACACGTGATTGTGTGTTGATGATTTCTG
The DNA here is from genome assembly GCF_040412425.1 of Macrobrachium rosenbergii. Lineage (NCBI taxonomy): Eukaryota > Metazoa > Arthropoda > Malacostraca > Decapoda > Palaemonidae > Macrobrachium > Macrobrachium rosenbergii. The sequence goes on along the minus strand of NC_089770.1, from coordinate 30,213,985 downwards.
TCTTATTCACTCAGAAGGATAATTCGAATGAAATGTTGTCTATTGGGTCATTGCTGAGTCGGGAAGTTGGGGAAAACTTTTGGTATGCAAGCAGTTAGCTTGCCCAGGTAATTCCTTGGGTGCAGTTGCTCAGGTTCCAACTTTTAGACTTGTATGGCCCAGTGGGTAACGCCCTGCTTTCCACCTGAGAGACTGGGTTCGATCCCGACGTGAGTCAGAAATTTATATTTGTTCCACACGTGATTGTGTGTTGATGATTTCTATCTTATTCACTCAGAAGGGATAATTCGAATGAAATGTTGTCTATTGGGTCATTGCTGAGTCGGGAAGTTGGGGAAAACTCGCTGGTATGCAAGCAGTTAGCTTGCCCAGGTAATTCCTGGGTGCAGTTGCTCTCAGGTTCCAACTTTTAGACTTGTATGGCCCAGTGGCAACGCCCTTGCTTTCCACCTGAGAGACCTGGGTTCGATCCCGACGTGAGTCAGAAATTTATTTCTGTTCCACACGTGATTGTGTGTTGATGATTTCTATCTTATTCACCAGAAGGGATAATTCGAATGAAATGTTGTCTATTGGGTCATTGCTGAGTCGGGAAGTTGGGAAAACTCGCTGGTATGCAAGCAGTTAGCTTGCCCAGGTAATTCCTTTTTTGGGTGCAGTTGCTCCTCAGGTTCCAACTTCTTTTAGACTTGTATGGCCCAGTGGGTAACGCCTCCCTTGCTCCACCTGAGAGACCTGGGTTCGATCCCGACGAGTCAGAAATTTATTTCTGTTCCACACGTGATTGTGTTGATGATTTCTATCTTATTCACTCAGAAGGGATAATTGAATGAAATGTTGTCTATTGGGTCATTGCTGAGTCGGGAAGTTAGGGAAAACCGCTGGTATGCAAGCAGTTAGCTTGCCCAGGTAATTCCTTGGCAGTTGCTCTCACGTTCCAACTTCTTTTAGACTTGTATGGCCCAGTGGGTAACGCCCTGCTTTCCACCCAGAGAGACCTGGGTTTGATCCCGACGTGAGTCAGAAATTTATTTATATATATATATATATATATATATATATATATATATATATATATATATATATATATATATATATATATATATATATATATATATATATATATATATATATATATATATATATATATATATATATATATATATATATATATATATATATATATATATATATATATATATATATATATATATATATATATATATATATATATATATATATATATATATATATATATATATATATATATATATATATATATATATATATATATATATATATATATATATATATATATATATATATATATATATATATATATATATATATATATATATATATATATATATATATATATATATATATGTGTGTGTGTGTGTGTGTGTGTGTGTGTGTGTGTGTGTGTTTATATATATATATATATATATATATATATATATATATATATATATATATATATATATATATATATATATATATATATATATATATATATATATATATATATATATTCACCGACATTTTCTCAAATTTTTTTGAAATCATTGGTGCTATAACATGGTCATTAAGGTCAATGTAATGATATAATAGATTCGGAAAGAAATAACTTTCACTGTCTGTTGCATTCTTTGTTTATTTGTTTGGAATCAAGACATGCTTCCGTTCTTCATTATATTACTTATTTCCAGGAACTTCTTTCAGCTTGGTCCACAAAAGGTGAAAGATTCTATTCCACAAAAGATGTCATCAGGCACATTCTGACTCTAGGAGACCCAACAGTATTTTAAACCAGTAACTTGAAATGCGTAAACTTTTTAAAACGGTTGTGCAAATTTCGTGCAAGTCTAGCTTATTCCCCTAATTTTCAGTAAGGTATGTTTGATTCAAAATTATAACCAGATCAAATAATTCTTCTAATCAATATTTAATCAATTCTATAAAAGAAAAAATTGTTAAAACGACCCAAGATTTGGACGTATCCACGCGGAATAAAACTCATATTTTTCAAGAAAATGAAGAAATGGAAGATTTTATCAAGAATTCATCTCCGGTTTTGAACACATTCACCCCAGCCAGAGAGAAAACGTCTTTTCTATAATCGCTTTTGAATCATCCCTTTCGCGTCTCTTTTCACTCTTTCTTCTCTGCCATTTTAGGAGAATCATTGCGCTATTTTCTTTGCATCTCGTTGCATAATTCTAAAAGCGCTAATATGGAGCAAAAGTGAGAGACCCGAGAGCAGCACCTCCAACCAAAAAAAAAAAAAAAAAAAAAAAGTTGGGAACCGCATCGTATCTTGAGTATTTTCCTTTTAGGAGACTTTCTTGGTCGTTGGAAGTAAGGGATATCAAGGGAATACTGGAACGAGGAATTGGTAATGAGTTCCCTGTTATGTCTTTCTCTTCTTTACTATAGTAATTCTTTCTTTCTTCTCCTTTTTCTACTTTTGGCGTTCTGTATAGTGAATCATGACAGAAGAAGATAATCAGAAATGGTGAAATAGAACATCTTGTATAATTTATAAAATCCAATAAACTTATCATTATAAGCACATATGTTTCGCAGAGATTTACAAACACTCAAAGACTCAAGTGACTGTGAAATTGCCAAGTTTAGTTTACGTTTATTTTACACGTTTGCTCTGTGTCAGTATGCTCCCGTACTTTTCAAATTGCCATTAGTTTTGCAGCCATTCAAGTAACCTTGATGCCTGAAACGCACCCACATCCCGCACCCCACTCGGGGTAAAACAGCAACATGTTCCCCTGCCCCCACCCTCACTTCCTCCAGGTGTTAATACAGTTACCGAAAACCAATCATTGAACAGCCTATTAAAAAAAATAATTTTTGTCTTTTATAAAATACCCAGTTGTTATGAGTATTCTCAAATATCCATCTGTTTCTGTACAGTCAAATAATGATACACTTTCGACTGAGGCTAAAAATATTGGACGCAGATACTGTAACATTTGTCCACTCCAACGGTTCAGAAGATAGGAACTGAAGAACTTCGAATGCAGTAATTGATTTGGCTTGTAATCACTCCGTCCTTCCCTCGACTCCATCGTTCTAGCAGGTCTCTCATCTCTTTGTCTCTTTTTCTGTATATATATACATATATATATATATATATATATATATATATATATATATATATATATATATATATATATATATATATATATATATATCGAAAAATAGACAGAGAGAGAGCAGAGACCTGCCAAAACAATGGAGACAGGGAAGGACGGAGGGATTACAAAGCCAAATCTCAAGTTACTGCATTCGAATGAAGTCAAAGAAGTTCTTCGTATCTTCTGAACAGTTGGAGTGGACAAATGTTATAGTATCTGCGTCCAATATTTTTAGCCTCAGTCGAAAGTGTATCATTATTTGACTGAGAGAGAGAGAGAATCAACGCGCTATTTTCTTTGTGTCTCGTTGCCCTAACACACAAATAAAGTGAGAGAACTGAGAATTGGAAAAAAGAAAAAGTTTTGGAACAGCATTGTAGCTTTAAGAATCTTCTCTTTAGGAGCATTTCTTGGTCCCTGGAAGAGTAGGGATATCGAGGTATTGGAACTAGGAATTGGTAATGGGTTCTTCGTTATGTCTTGCTCCTCCTTACTTTAGCAGATCTTTCTGTCCTCTATCTATTTAAATTTTGCTGTTATGTATAGTGAAGCATGGCAAAAGTAATAGTCAGAAGCAATTGCTATAATACCACATGTGCAATTTGCTAAAATACTATAAACTTGTCGTTACAACTACATATGCTTCGCGCAGACTTTCAAACGCTCAGATTTAAGGGACTGGAAAATGACTAAGCTTATTTTACCTTTATTTGACACATTCATTCTTTATCAAAATACTGCAATATTTTTCGAATTGCCATTGTTTTGCAGTTTTTCAAAACATTTTGCTGTACAGATTTCCAGACACAATCATGCTGTAGTCTATTAAAATAGATTAATTTTTGTCTTTGATCAAATACTCAGTCATTATGCGTTTATAACCATCTATTTCTGTGCAGTCAAACAACAACACGTTTTCTTACACCATTCGCTTTGATAGTCGCTCTTTCCCGGAAATGTCGGTGAGGCTGAAATTACTGGGACTCCGAAAATATAAGGTTAATGAGTATTCACCGATACGAAGGACTTCTTCGTCGAATGTGTTAAATGTTCATTCATTCAAGTGATTTTACCCTCCTAAGCGTTTCCATATAGTTCGCCTAAGTACAGTATGTATTCCATACTTTGATGGTTCCATGTCTTTTGTTTAGACATGAATAATAATTGTATAGAAAGCTCTCGTGCTCCAAAACACATGCATGGCTTAGAGATTCAGATCAATTATAATTTTGGGGTGAGGTTGCAAGCCCGTGCCCTACTCGATTGGCCCTTCACTGGGCTTCTCTGGTGGTCAACACTCCACGTACTGACCACATACAACGTTGTTTGATTTAGATCTTTGTCCTTCATTTCATTTATTTCCTGGATCTCTTTATCTTGCCTCTCAAACTTCCCTTTTTCA
>NC_089770.1:30194428-30204428 GCF_040412425.1 Macrobrachium rosenbergii | reverse complement strand
ACAAACGAGTGTGTCATCTTGAAATAAGTCTTTATCTACACAGCATCGCACTAGTGACGTTAATTGCATTAGCATACGTTGGCAGACAAGACGAGGCAGAATCATCTTTCGAGAAACAATACTGGAAAAATAACGTCTAAATAAAGAGAGACACTACTCCTCTTTACTACCTCGCCAATTAATGTTACTCAGGTAACACCCCGACGTCATCAGGTATAGTTAATCAGTTTAGTTCTTAGATAGACTTTGATAATTTCCCCTTTTGCAAGAACGGTTTACCAAAATGACAGTTCCTTTTAAAATTACCTTCATCCTCAAAGGGATGATAAGGATCCACTGGGCCTCCTGACCAGAAATAGCATGAAAAATGAAAGCGAATGTTCTGCCAATTCACGAATAAATTGAATGTTTTGCATTTCATCGTGCCAAAAGCCAAGCTCACCGACGCCTGCAATAACCCCAAATGAGAAAGAGGCGAGCATGATTCCCTCACGCGCTTTCCCTGATAGAACGCTCGGAATAAATAATAGTTCGTTTTGCCAAATGTCAAATGTCGGATCGTCTACGCACCTCGCATACTTCGGCTCATGAGACGTTGTTTAAAATTCCAGACAAGGTTTTGTGTGTCTTGGATGGTTGAAGATGATTTTAGACTTAAGATGATATTTCTTTCGTCTTCATTCATTAAATATCCAAGATCGAGAAAGATTTGATTAAGCATACTCTGAGGAAGGTATTCTTCTTCTTCTTCTTCTTCTTTTCTTCTTCTTCTTCTTCTTCTTCTTCTTCTTCTTCTTCTTCTTCTTCTTCTTCTCAGAAATGTAAAGAGTAGTAGTTGTCTTCTTCTCAGGAATATACCGGTGATTTTAATCTTTGCCGTCTAATACCTTTGAGTAATTACTCCTTTGCAATTGATTAAATTTTATGGTAAGCCTTCTTAAAACTGCAATTCATTATTAAATGAATGGACAGCAAACATCTAAAGTCAGCACAAAATTGTTTTTTTTTAAACCTAAAGCAATTGTGAATTTGACTGGATGAAAAACAGAACCACCAAATTTCATGTTATTCTGTGACTTATTTTCTCAAAAAATACAACCCCAGTATTATCCAGAACCACCGATTTCGTAAAACAATTCCATTTTCCAAAGAAATCAGTCACCAAATCTTCTAATGCCGGTAAAATTAGCAACCAAATTTACTTAATTCGATGAAGCTTGAGGGACCCCACCCAAAAAAAAAAAAAATGGCATTGAGAGAGAGAGAGAGAGAGAGAGAGAGAGAGAGAGAGAGAGGAGCTATAAGTCTTGATAAAAAACGAAGGTATTAGAACAGAAACAAAGAGTGAATACCTTAGGGAGTTCTTGTGAGAATAGACTGAAGATCTATCTACTCAAATACCATTTAGAGGGAAAGAAACATATATTTGTCTAGGTATAGATGATGTAAATTCTCTCTTTACTTCTCATCATTGAAACCACACTCCTATGCATAGCCTGTATCATTCAGCTGCTTGTCGACCGCAAAAGTATCTTTAGAGCATGACCAAAGAGGGACAACAACCGAACCTCTCCCGAAATATTTCCTTGGAAAAATCTTTTCTGGCATTTATTGGACCCAGACCCTCCAGGCAGAGCGCGTCATTCAATTAGGCGTTGAATGACAAATCGTTCGGGAAGAAGGCTTCCCTTTCCTTTTGCAAAGTGAATAGAGGGAAGATTATTAACTGAATTTCACGCAAAGTCCGCGATTGCGCCTGATTCCTTGGATTCCTACTGTTGACTTGGGCTTCGGTTTCACATGGGATCACCAGGGATACTTTCGGCTAACGTTCTGAAGTAATGTCTTTGATTTTTCTGTCATTTCCTGTTATGGGTAAAAGATTAGTTATTACATAATGTATTGTCATCTATATTTTATATAGATGCTGCTGAACATCTGCTCCACTATGCAGTCAATATGCGCCACTGTCGAACTTCTCAGAGTTTTTTATTCCTTACACCTGTTGGACTGTGGATCAGTCTCCCTGAGAATGTCGTGCAATTGCATTACTAACCTAATACGAATTTCTTGTATCTTAATGATTCACATACATTTTACCTATTTATTTATTTATCTATTTGTTAATTCATTTTTACTTTTCAATAAGCGATCTCTTCTTTTTTTATTTCACATTACCTTCTGTTGCTTCTTTCCAATGAACGCCATGTTCTTCGGAAGCTTGAATTTCTAGTCAATGGCCCATGTAGGCTTGTTCCGTATGAGTTGAGGTCATCTTCTGAATAATAATAATAATAATAATAATAATAATAATAATAATAATAATAATAATAATAATAATAATAATAATAATAATAATAATACCCCCTTACTTATACTTATAAAGGACATTATAAACTGTTAAACTCATTATAATTATCAGAAATGACTTTGTAGTGTTCTACTGTAGATACGCTGGCTCTGCCTTTAGTTACTTCCCTAATACCATATGTCACTGTTTTTAAATCAGAGGACGACGCAAGAAGCAACTAAATATTATTATCTTGTTTAAACTAAAGGGAAACACGAACAAAGTTAATTAAAAATAAACTGGAAAGAATCATAAATAATGTTTTCCTCCAATGTCGTCACTCTATTGTAATGATATTCCCAACGAAGAACATTATTGAATGAAACAAGATTATCAAAAGTATTATAAATATTATTTGTTTGCATGAGTTCACTATCATAACATTGCCAGAAAAATAAAAATTTTGATCTTTGAAAAATTTCAGTCAACAAACATAAATGAAAAGTAAGGTAAGTGATCTTTTAATCGCATATGCTCACTATATTTTCATTAAAATGATTTCGAACTTTGACCTTGGGCAATCAGCAACCACAAATGCTTCAAACGACTTCCATCCTCTCAAAAACAAAATGGAAATAGCTATTTTCCATATCACTTCTCTTTAATTATTTGGCAATGGTTTTAAACTGCTATTTTTTAATATCATTAATATGACTAAAACCTTTGCAACTAACGTTTTTTGCGAATTTAGTCCAAATGAATATAAAGTATAGTTTTTATAACCTTTGACCTAAATGTAATGTAAAGCGGCATATTTTTTTCTTGTTCTCTCCGGGGGAATATCACATTTGGTTAAATTATGGAGATTTGATTCTGAGAGAGATTAGAAATTGTTGTTATTATTACTTTACAAATAAAATCTTTGAAAACCAGTAGCAATTTTGGTATTATTGTCTTTAATTACAATATTTTGGAACATCAGTTCTTTGAAATATAAGGTTAATTTAATATGTTCTGCAAATGTAAGATGATTTAATTTCTGTGTCGAGAAAAAAGGCGTATTATTTGCTTAAAATTAAAGTCAAATCTTGTATAGAAGTCCTCGAATGATTTTTGTTTCAACTTGGCAGTATAATTTACTCTGTCATTTAACTGACTTTGAAGTATATTTTCGCTTATCATGACATCAAAAAGACACACATTCATGTGAACATGATGTTGTTGGAAACAATATCATGAAAACGTTTGGAAACCATGCCTGGGGGAGGTGGGTGTTGAAGCTGAAAATGACAAATGATTTCATCATTAATCTCAAATTCGAGATATAAGATTCCGTCTTTTGATAAAGACTCTGACACTCAGTTTATAGAAGAAACTTCTTATACAGACTTTGAATATAAAAGAAACCTAATAATTGCTAATAATTTTGACTGGTCCGTTTGGTGGTGATAAGACTTAATTAAAAGAAATTAAGCAGACTACGTAATAACATAGAACGTGTGACCAGTTATTGTTATGTTCAACAAATATTTCTTTATTAGAAATCTTGTAAAGTGCTTTCTCATTTTTGTTAACACTTCAGGATGCGCTTATGTGCTATGAAGTGTTTTATTCTGGAGAGATAATTCTAACGAGTTCCCACGCCATTTTCAGTAGTCATAAAGTACTTATAAACCGCAGAAGTCCTCGTGCCAGTGACATCAGTCTGTTACCACAAACGATGAAAAAAAAGAACTATGGAGAAAAGCGTTCAGCCAATATATAGCAAGTCCCAGTTCATATTTCTCCACCTTCACTAACAAAAAGCCCTTTTTAGACCAAATGCTATCCATGATGATAAACCGTACAGAACAATTCATAATTTCCAGTAGGCCAACTGTTTTCAAGCTGAGTTCTGTGTCCCATGAAAAGAAATGTCACATAATAATAGTGATTTTTAAAGTACGGTTACAAGGCCTGTTAGACTGGGATCCTCATTACACACACTCTCTCTCTCTCTCTCTCTCTCTCTCTCTCTCTCTCTCTCTCTCTCTATGAATTTGCTGGAATGGAAGCCACCCCACCTGTTGAGTTTTTCTTCTCTTTTTATTCTAGTAGGACTTTCAATGATGTTTGGGGACAAAGTTCTGAGAAACGACCTTTTAGAATTCGTTGAACAAATGTTATTCAGTTTTTCCCTTGGCTGAGTAAAGGCAGCAGAAGTCTATATTGTCACGTTAGACGACACTACTTGGTATTCAGAATTGGGTCATTGCGTTTTTTTTATATTTAGAGTATGAAAATTTTAATTTTTATTATGGCTTTTCCGTTATTCATGTAATTAATAATCATATAGAAATATCATTCATTTTCCCCACGGACAAAAAATATCAGACAGTATCAAACATTTCCCCCATTTAATACCCTTCTGGAAATTAGCTTCTGTTGTTCATGCGATTAGTAATCAAAGAAATTTACAACACAGACAAATAGTATCTTACAAAATTAAATAACAGTCTTCCCATTTAGCTGATTCTGTGATTGATTGCCTTATTTATTCTTAGTAGAAAGTCACTGGCATTAATAAAGGATTTTTTCTGAGGATAAGGTTAAAGAAATGGTACACACATTCAAGTTAATTGTGAAACTTTCAGAATATGCACGAAGAGTTAGTTTTCATGTCTATTTCTAGTACCTCTGTTTAATCAGATATATTATCCAAACAATAACTGAATATCAATCCTACATATGCTCACTTTGAGTGGCTATTTCGTACATATAACTAAGGAAAAACTTTGTATTAAAAATACTGCTTATCTTCCCATCTGCGCTGAGCTGTGAATAGTTTTGCATATTCTGTTTTTTTTTCAAAAGGGGAAAGTAAAAGGAAAACATTCTCTCTCTCTCTCTCTCTCTCTCTCTCTCTCTCTCTCTCTCTCTCTCACACACACACACACACACACACACAAACACACACACAACAATAACATTGCGTAGAAAAATAAACCCAGCCTGTAGCCTTCTCTGGTATCTTCCAAAAAGGTTTCGAAGAAGACCTATTAATCTAAGTGATGAATTTACCTTTGGTAAAAATCGTTGTACAATTTCCGTCAAAGGAAAAGCTTTGATGAAGGTGATGCATTTCCTAGCAGAAAAGGTTTCAAAGTCAATTCAATCAATATGAAGTGCAATTCAAATATTAATTAACGATCTGCTTCCGTTAACGCCAATAGTCGTTGCTGAAAATAACTGAAACACAGTTATGGAGGTGTGTCATAATGGAATGAAATTACAATCAGTATATATATATATATATATATATATATATATATATATATACATATATATATGTACATATATATATATATATATATATATATATATATATATATATATATATATATATATATATATATATATATATATATATATATATATATATATATATATATATATATATATATATATATATATATATATATATATATATATATATATATATATATATATATATATATATATATATATATATATATATATATATATATATATATATATATATATATATATATATATATATATATATATATATATATATATATATATATATATATATATGTATAATATATATATATATATATATATATATATATATATATATATATATATATATATATATATATATATATATATATATATATATATATATATATATATATATATATATATATATATATATATATATATATATATATATATATATATATATATATATATATATATATATATATATATATATATAGGGTGTTCTTGTGAGAATAGACTGAAGATCTATCTACTCAAATACCATTTAGAGGGAAAGAAACATATATTTGTCTAGGTATAGATGATGTAAATTCTCTCCTTACTTCTCATCATTGAAACCACACTCCTATGCATAGCCTGTATCATTCAGCTGCTTGTCGACCCCAAAAGTATCTTTAGAGCATGACCAAAGAGGGACAACAACCGAACCTCTCCCGAAATATTTCCTTGGGAAAATCTTTTCTGGCATTTATTGGACCCAGACCCTCCAGGCAGAGCGCGTCATTCAATTAGGCGTTGAATGACAAATCGTTCGGGAAGAAGGATTTCGCCTTTCTTTACGAGGAATAGAGGGAAGATTATTAACTGAATTTCACGTAAAGTCCGCGGCTTATACCACGGTTCCTTGGATTCCTACTGTTGACTTTGGCTTCGGTTTCATATGGGATCACCAGGGATACTTTCGGCTAACGTTCTGAAGTAATGTCTTTGATTTTTCTCTCATTTCCTGTTATGGGTAAAAGATTAGTTATTACATAATGTATTGTCATCTATATTTTATATAGATGCTGCTGAACATCTGCTCCACTATGCAGTCAATATGCGCCACTGTGGAACTTCTCAGAGTTTTTTATTCCTTACACCTGTTGGACTGTGGATCAGTCTCCCTGAGAATGTCGTGCAATTGCATTACTAGCCTAACGCGAATTTCCTTGCATTTTAATCAATCACATACATTTTACCTATTTATTTATTTATTTATCTATTTGTTAATTCATTTTTACTTTTCAATAAGCGATCTCTTCTTTTTTTATTTCCATTACCTTCTGTTGTATATACCAATGAACATACATGTTCTTCAGGCTAAATTTCTAGTCATGTATGTAGGCTTGTTCCGAATAAGTTGAGGTCATCTTCTGAATAATAATAATAATAATAATATGTAATAATAATAATAATAATAATAATAATAATAATAATAATAGTAATAATACCCCCTTATATATATAAAGGACATTATAAACTGTTAAACTCATTATAATTATCAGAAATGACTTTTTGTAGTGTTCACTGTAGATACGCTGGCTCTGCCTTTGGTGCCCCTAATACCATATGTCACTGTTTTAAATCAGAGGACGACACCAAGAAACAACTAAATATTATTATCTTATTCCAAACGAAAGGAAACATGAACAAAAGTTAATTAAAAATAAACTGGAAAGAATCATAAATAATGTTCCCTCCAATGTCATCCTCTATTGTAATGATATTCCCAACAGAACATTATTGAATGAAACAAGATTATCAAAGTATTATAAATATTGTTATTTGTTTGCATGAGTTCACTATCATAACATTGCCAGAAAAATAAAAATGTTGATCTTTGAAAAATTTCAGTCCCAACAAACATAAATGAAGAAAGTGAGTAAGTGATCTTTTTAATCATATACTCTATATTTTCATTAAAAATGATTTCGAACGATATGGGCAATCAGCAACCACAAATGCCTCAAACAGCTTCCATCTCCAAAACAAAATGAAATAGCTATTTTCCATATCACTTCCTCTTTAATTATTTGGCAATGGTTTTAAACTGCTAGTTTTTAATATCATTAATATGACTAAAACCTTTGCAACTAACGTTTTACGAATTTAGTCAAATGAATATAAAGTATAGTTTTTATAACCTTTGACCTAAATGTATTATAAAACTGGCATATTTTTTTTCTTATTCCTCTCCAGAGAATATCACATTTGGTTAAATTATGGAATTTGATTCTGAGAGATTAGAAAGTATATTTCGCTTATCATGACATCAAAAAGACACACATTCATGAACATGATGTTGTTGGAAACAATATCCTTGAAAACGTTTAAGAAACCATGCCTGGGGAGGCGGGTGTTGAAGCTGAAAATGACAAATGATTTCATCATTAATCTCAAATTCCCGAGATATAAGATTCCCGTCTTTTGATAAGAGACTCTGACCTCAGTTTATAGGAAACTTCTTATACAGACTTTGAATATAAAGAAACCTAATAATTGCTAATATTTTGACTGGTCCGTTTGTGGTGATAAGACTTAATTAAAGAAATTAAGCAGACTACGTAATAACATAGAACGTGTGACAGTTATTGTTATGTTCAACAAATATTTCTTTATTAGAAATCTTGTAAAGTGCTTTCTCATTTTTGTTAACACTTCAGGATGCGCTTATGTGCTATGAAGTGTTTTATTCTGGAGAGATAATTCTAACGAGTTCCCACGCCATTTTCAGTAGTCATAAAGTACTTATAAACCGCAGAAGTCCTCGTGCCAGTGACATCAGTCTGTTACCACAAACGATGAAAAAAAAAAAAAAAGAACTATGGAGAAAAGCGTTCAGCCAATATGTAGCAAGTCCCAGTTAATATTTCTCAACCTTCACTAAGAAAAAGCCCTTCTTTAGGCCAAATGCTATCCATGATGATGACCATGCAGGAGTAATTCATAATTTCAGTAGGCCAACTGTTTCCAAGCTGAGTTCTGTGTCTCATGAAAAGTATATAATATGTGTTTTAAGTACGATTTTGGGGCCAGTTAGACTGGGATCTCATTACACATCTCTCTCTCTCTCTCTCTCTCTCTCTCTCTCTCTCTCTCTCTCCTCTCTCTCTCTCTCTCTCTCTCTGAATTTGCTGGAATGGAAGCACCCCACCTGTTGAGTTTTTCTTCTCTTTTTATTCTAGTAGGACTTTCCAATGATGTTTGGGACAAAAGTTCTGAGAAACGACCTTTAGAATTCGTTGAACAAATGTTATTCAGTTTTCCCTTGTGAGTAAAGGCAGCGAAGTCTATATTGTCACGTTAGACGACACTACTTAGTATTCAGAATTGGGTCATTGCGTTTTTATATTTAAATTATGAAAATTTTAATTTTTATTATATTTTCAGGTATTCATATAGCAATATTCATTTTCACCACAGACAAAAAATATCACACAAAATCAAATATTTTCCCATTTAATACCCATGTACAAATAAGCTTCTGTTGTTCATGCGATTAGTAATCAAAATTTACAACACAGACAAATATTATCTTACAAAATTAAATAACCAGTCTTCATTTAGCTGATTCTGTGATTGATTACCTTATTATTCTTAGTAGAAAGTCACTGGCATTAATAAAGTTTTCTGAGGATAAAGTTAAGGAAATGGTACATTCAAGTTAATTGAAACTTTCCAGAATATGCACGAAGAGTTAGTTTTTCATGTCTATTTCTAGTACCTCTGTTTAATCAGATATATTATCCAAACACTAACTGAATATCAATCCTACATATGCTCACTTTGAGTGGCTATTTCGTACATATAACTAAGGAAAAACTTTGTATTAAAAATACTGCTTATCTTCCATCTGCGCTGAGCTGTGAATAGTTTTGCATATTCTGTTTTTTTTTCAAAGGAAAGTAAAGGAAAACATTCTCTCTCTCTCTCTCTCTCTCTCTCTCTCTCTCTCTCTCTCTCTCTCTCTCACACACACACACACACACACACACACACACACATACACACAAACACACAACAATAACATTGCGTAGAAAAATAAACCCACCCTGCTTCTCTGGTATCTTCAAAAAGGTTTCGAAGACCTATTAATCTAAGTGATGAATTTACCTTTGGTAAAATCTGTACAATTTCCGTCAAAGGAAAAGCTTTGATGAAGGTGATGCACATTTCCTAGCGAAAAAGGTTTCAAAGTCAATTCAATCAATATGAAGTGCAATTCAAATGTTAATTAACGATCTGCTTCCGTTAACGCCAATAGTCGTTGTTGAAAGTAACTAAACAGTTATGGAGGTGTCATAATGGAATGAAATTACAATCAGTATTTGAGTGAATTGGATATATATATATATATATATATATATATATATATATATATAT
>NC_089770.1:30179428-30191928 GCF_040412425.1 Macrobrachium rosenbergii | reverse complement strand
AACAAAGTTACATCCACGAAGAAAACTTGAAACATTGGTGATGCTAAGTACTTTCGTCTTAATACCAAGACATGGTCACAGCAACTAAAGATATACAGAGACAAGGGCCTATATATATGGTGGGTTTAAGTCCTAGGGGAATACAAAAAGGCTGGGAGGTCAAGAAAGGAATCAGCATCATAATTATGTCTAAAAAGGGCAAAGGTATCATCAACATACCCTCTTGAGTTTCTAAATTTATAACATCACAATGATAATTTACTCTGGAAAAAGAAAACGAAAACAGCTTTCTTTTTTTAGATGTCCTTGTTCTTAGACAAAATTATATTTTTAACACCACGATTTTTAGGAAAAGAATGTTTATGGGCTTAGGATCAAATATCTGTAGTTTTTGTTCTTTTAACTTTAAAGTTAACTCAGTTTTTACGCTTCCACAGGGCTCTAACGCTAACCTCTGATTGGTTTCTATTCCAAGATGAGATCGTCTTTTTATGTAAATATTTTAACGAAAATTGCTTCCCGTCTGAACTGGTCTTTAAGATACTTCGCACGCTTCTAGACAAGTACTGCTCCCTCAAGCCTATAATTTATAATGTTCTTATATTGAATTTTTATGCTAAATTTCTATTTTTATTTGTTGATACTTTTAGAAAAAGCTTTTCACAACAGATCCAAAATAAGTTTGGAGCCATTAAGATCCACCTGATACCTGTCAGTCATCTTACAATCGGGTCGTTATTTAAGTACAAAGATCGTTGATGCCCTTATATGTCCTCCGGGTGTGTATAGCTCTATACATGTCCTAAATGTAATTTAAGAACTTATATTGGATCCACAAGGAGGCTTCTGAAGGTACCCATAGACTCTCATCTTGGTGTAAGCTATAGGACAGGCAGTAAAATTACAGACCCAGAGTTTTCTAATATTAGAAATCATTCTAGAATGTGTAAAACTTCTATTGAAAACATGGACTTTTCAGTTGTAGGGAGAGCTTCCAGCAGCCATGAATTGACATACAACTTTAGAATCGTTAATGATTCAACGACTTGTCCCCTTGTTAAACAGACAAGCCTCTGCCGGCACACTGTAACTATCGTGTTCTTTCGTTTTCTCTTCAGTCATAACATTGCCTCTGGATAGGTTGGTCTAGGTCTGCTTACCTTTGGTAATGTATTTTTTTTTTTTTTTTTTTGACAGAGAGAGAATTTTTCTTTTGATTTTTAAGTTGTCCTTTTTAATCGTTCCTTCTATTTTTTCTTTATTTGTAATCATTGTGCAACCTTATTTTTTTTAATCTTAAATTTATAGCGTTTTTGTAATTTATGTTATTTATTTTGCACAGCCCACGAAAATGTAATGAAAACATTACCAAACGTCGGGAATAAATTGACCCTTTTTAGCAAGTCTTTAGGTCCTCCTGCTCATTGACGTATATCCGGCTGTGGCCACCTCTGTTTGAATATATATATGTATGTATGTATATATATATATATATATATATATATATATATATATATATATATATATATATATATATATATATATATATATATATATATATATATGTGTGTGTGTGTGTGTGTGTGTGTGTGTGTGTGTCTGTGTATTAAAACAGAGAAAGATTATATGGAACAAGATTTCCACTTGTGAGGGTCTTGTATGCCCTCCAAGTCGGCTGTAGTTGAAAGCAAGCCAATGGTATCCCATTCATCACAGTGAGAGCATGGTGAAAGTTCCATCTTTTCCCATGACGCCCACAACAAAGATGTAGTGAAATATTGCTCAGTATATGAATCTGGAACTTATTATCTTATTTGACTTTGGAAACATATTCTCGCTTCGCCTGTTAATTCGTACTAATTAAATCTATTCCCCATAAAGTTTAATGAAAAGAAATTAGGTTTCACTCCATTTCTTTTTCTTAAAGAACTGTAATCATAAGTTTGCGTCCAAACTACAGAACTACATGTCATAAACGTACGTCTGCAACTTATCGCTCACCCATCACAAACAGGTTGAATACATGTTAGCGACTTACTGGTAGTCCTGACTCTTGCTTCATTTGGTTATCCAACATTTACCAAAGATTCGTCCTCCACTTACAGTCTTTGGCTTGTTTTCAAACTGTTTGTGATAAGTATACGATTGTTTGCCGATGTGTTTTTGACTCATTGCTGTTTGTAGAAGCTGTAAAATGACTTTCTGGTTTTCATAAATATGTCTTGAACCATACATTACAGGTTTCTTTTATTTTGCAATGAATTTTCTTTCTTTGAATTTATAAGAAAGAGGTAGAATAATTTCCTCTGGAAAGAAATTTAGTTTTAAAATCGATGTAGTTTCTTAGCTTACCTTAAGAAGGTAATTTTCTTCCTTAAGGAATAAGGCATAACGTAATCTTGGCTATATGTTCTTGTGTTCTCATCTACTGTAAATCATCTGAGTTTTATAAAAAAAAAATATATTTACAGTCAAATTAGATCTATATAATTTTTTTTTTTAATTAGTTAAGAAGTATTAGAAATAAGAAACGTAGATAACACACTTCTGGCTGATCGATTTCCACATCACTGTTATCTTAAGACCCACAATAACATCACTATGATATTCATATTAAATGCTGTTTTGAAACGGGACAAACACATGCACTTACGCATATACACAAACCACCTAACACTACCCCGGTCATGCAATTGACTTTGAAAAAGTCCACATATCTAAGGGGTCTTTTATGAGAGGCAATGGGTGACAAGGTGGCCCGGGAAGGTAAGAGTGTGAGCAGAAGTGTCATCCAAGTACCTTTATATTACTAAATCTAAGAAATAATTTGAATTGCTATTGTTTTTTTAGCTTGGAAGTAAACTTGATGCAAGAGCTTTTTATAGCACAGCTACCCCAAACACATTTCGGCCAGACTCTCCCCAAACATTTGTTACATTCTGAAATTGCGGCTACGACGAAAGGAGATCCTCCGCTGGAAACGTTTCCATTAAGAACATCTGCATTGGAAAAACGTTTTTTCAGCGCTGGTGTCATTCATCTCTTGAGCGCGACGCCGCTGGACCCAGTCGCTTTCGACTCAGATGATGCAAAACAGAATCATTTTTTAGTCTTACTTCACATTTTTCATCGGCGCCAGAAGGAGAAATGGAAATGGAGAGTTAATTTGTCTTCGGTTTATTTTTCCTCTCTCTGGATTGCAAGAAGAAGCAGCTGATGATGATGATGAATAAGGTGAATAAGACTTCTTCTTTCTCCCTCTTTCATCTCATGTTATGTATCGTATTCATCCACGTCACGAGAAGATGGAGAACGAGGAAAATCTCTTTTCTCTCGTATATATTCTCCCTCTGCTTATAAACTAATAGAGAGAGGAAATATTAATGAGATGGTTGACACTGACATTTTAGTCATGGCTTGGGGTCTCTCATTTTCCTCTTCTTTCTTTTCGGGAGAGGGAATCGAAGGACAACGCAGAGATGAAAAAGACGATAACGCAGAAGATGACAAAGGAAAAATTTTCGACATGTGAAATAAGCCTCTGATTATCGCTGCAAACTGCGTCGGAGGGAATGTCAGTACACCTAAGATGTGATCAGTTTTCCTCCTTTTCTCCCACCTCCTAGCATTAAACATTCTACCTTTCCAGTTTCCTTCCTCTTACTCAGGTCGCCTTTCGACTCGAAAATCCTCTCCCTCCTCCGTTTCCTCCTCCTCTTCCTCTTCCTCGTCCTCTCCTTTTCCTCACGGTGGCTAGTTACATCTCTCTCTCTCTCTCTCTCTCTCTCTCTCTCTCTCTCTCTCTCCATTACATCAAAGTTAACTGGACACTCAAAGTGACAGTCACGTCCGTGGTGCCGTGACAAATTAGATGACCTCCATCAACCTTCACCGAGTCAGACGTCCTTTGTCGTAATGATCCTTCATTTAGTCAGCGTCAGAAAGATGAGGGACGACTCTAACGGGAAGTTCGTTTAAACAGATATACATCGCTACTAACTGCAGATATCCCCAGCTTTGTTTTAGGTATATAAGGGATTTTATATATTGATTGTTACATGCGCTTATCTTTATATTATATAATCGTCTGTGTCTTTCTTAGTTCAAGTAAAACTACCCCTATGTGCATTCATGCCTATGTTAAAAAAAAAAAAAGTGATATTTTACTTTTCTTAACGTATGAATGAGAGAGAGAGAGAGAGAGAGAACTCTCACATATTTTTTCTATTGTTTTTTCTTGATGTACTCACTCATGACAGACACATTCAAAATCTTTGTCTTTCATTTTGCAGAAAACATTTTGATATTTTTTTTTACCACATAACGATATGAGGCTCTTGAGCTGTTTCTTAAAAAGTTTTCGGTTACTCTCTCTCTCTCTCTCTCTCTCTCTCTCTCTCTCTCTCTCTCTCTCTCTCTCTCTCTCTCCGCATATATGAAGCATCGGTAATATATTTCTCTTTCTCGGTTTTGTAACTGTTTCCAGCCTTCCTTAGTTTGCTAATCTCTCTCTCTCTCTCTCTCTCTCTCTCTCTCTCTCTCTCTCTCTCTCTCTCTCTCTCTCTCTCCTGTTTTCTACTTCTAAGTTTTATAAAGTTTTTTTTTCAAGTTTTTCAATTTATTCCTACCCGCATATCCCACCTGCTCCCTTAAATGAAATAACAGCACCTAGACCAGAAATTCTTCCCCTCAAAAAAAGAGAATAAAAAATTAAATAAAATCCATTTTTCCTCCCCAAAACCTTTGAAATCTTTCAGAAAGGGGCGTTGAAAAATGGGGTACGTCGAGGTTTCTCACTTATCTTCAGGGTTCTCGGATGCCAAACGCCTCTTTCCCTAAGCTTCGGTCACGTGATCCCGGAAAAGAAACCTCGCATCATCCAAATATACGAATTGATATCCTGTCTGTCTGTATGTTTGTCTGTTTTTCTTCTTGCTTTCCCCTTTTTTTGCAAATCCTCTAAAAATCTTCATAGTATGGCAGAGTCTCAAATTTCTTATTGATATAATTATTTGGTTAACCTCGAAGAGAGAAATTGTTTTAGATTTCGACAGTGAGGTATCATCTCTCACTGTTTCTCAAGTTATTCATTTGGTTCTTCTAACAAACAAGAGAGAGAGAGAGAGAGAGAGAGAGAGAGAGAGAGAGAGAGAGAGAGAGAGAGAGAGATTCAATAACAAATGACACGGGAGCCAATATTTTACTCCAAATGCGTTGTTCCCTTAACCACGTAAGCAAATATGCTTTCGATGAATCGACTGAAAAGAAAATGACTGGGGACAGAATGTGGAGAGAGACTGATTACAGAAAACCTCATAAATTAGATGTTTCACTAGCAAGGAAGAAAGGAAGATAAATGAAATCTAGATTTTTCTGAACCTTTAAAGTAAATGGACCAGAATGAAACCCTCCTCACTCAGCACTGCAGTTGCACTGCCCAGTGAGAAGGGTTTCTTTGTCCACAAAGCAGGAAAATCCTAAATGAATGATTGAAATTGAAAATGAATTCAATGGCGTAGTATGAATTACAGGGCTGATTTGACTGAAGGGATTTTTGCCTCCTTTGCCTAATGTAAGTGATGAACAGAATATAAAGGTTTAAATGGAAATATACTTTATCTCACAGGTGCATTTAATAGGTGTTCATACCTTTGATAAAGGAGGAATTATGGAAAATGTTTCTTTCATTATCTAATGAGAAGACTGCAATGGAGACCTAACAACAACTACTAATAAGTAAACACTGTAGACATACCACAGAAGGCACAAATAGAAAGTTTTTGACCAGATAAGTCGGCGAGGAATCTACAACCGGGAAATTTCCAGTATGGCCACTCGTCAGCGTTTCCATGAAATAATGGTTTAATCAAACCTAGTTATAGGAAAGTATTACGTGTCCTTTAGCGCACGCGTGGATCTTTCAGTGACCTCGGAAATATAGAAACATTTTAGTCTCTCTATATAAAAGGCTTCTATGAGTCTCAGCTTGGTTTCAAATATAGAAATGTAATATAATCACGAAATATTTTATTAAAACACTCAGTAACTTTTGGTCTGGAAATATTTCACAAATTTGCTAACCAGGGAACATGGTCTGTGCACACACATCAGGTTCTTTGTGCATTATGTTGCTATCAAATGCGATAGAAGAAAGTAGGGAAATAAGATTTACTTTTCCCTCTAAGAGATATTGCATAGTTATAGGAAGAACTAGGCTGGGTCCACATTTATTGTTCTAAACTGAGACAACCAAGATTGTTCGGGTACCTTCATCATAATTCTTCCTTGTCATCACTGTGCAATACCTTCGCACCCAAAACCATAAAAGGAGACTCTTTTTGACAAATATCTCTAAAACAGAACAAAACATAACCTCCAACTCGTAACAAAAAAAAAAAAAACGATGGCAAAACGTAGCTAAAAACCAGCGTTCAGATGTATACGGTAAACTCTCGCTGACTCTTGTAGATAATGGGGGAGGGGATTGACAGGTGTCTATCCAGACAAACGTTGACTAGTCAAGGACCGAACAGGAAGTGAAGGGGAATCAAATACACTATGGATGGGATGAGAAGAGGAGTAGACAGACAGATAGATAAAATCGACCTTACAATTGGTAACTCCAGCTGTGTAAATATACTGCGTAAAATTACACTCACGTCTAAAGGATGTGGAAAGTTTTTATCATAAAGAGAGAGAGAGAGAGAGAGAGAGAGAGAGAGAGAGAGAGAGAGAGAGAGAGAGAGGCAAACACTCCTTTTCAGGTTTTCTTTATACCTAATATAAACTATGGTTCTTCAAACAAACTACTCATATGCAACTAAAATGTACACGGAAAATAATGAACACTGTAAATGGCAGATCAAGTATAGAATGCAGTGAATATGTGCAGAATAAAATTCAGCGAATGGAATTCTTCTGTGAATTAATGAACAATGGATAAAAAGGTGATTCCGTCAATCTGTAGTCAGTCTTCTGCTGCCGTTTTATTCGTAGCTTAAAATCTTTTATACTTTTCTTACCATTGTTATTCATGATGCAAATATATAGTGGAAAGATATTTATCAATACATCTACAACTGAGAGTACTAATTCTACTGCTACTACTACTACTCTTTCTAATAACAACAACAGCAACAACAACAATAAATAATAATAATAATAATAATAATAATAATAATAATAATAATAAGGATTCTTATATTAAAAAATAAGCCTTTTTTTATTTACCTTAGGAAACAGCAGGGCCTTTTCAATAAAACCTCGGCAAGTTTTATTCAGTAAACAAGAAATAATATAAAAAGCTGTTGACTTTTTTATTTATATTTTTTATTACTGCAAATATAGGAGAATACCAACTTGTTTTGTATGGCAGAATGGTTACAACAAAGATCCCGAGTGCCCGAAGAGTTTTAAAACAGTCCCCATTTATGTTCCCCTGCACACAAAATGGTCTCCATCTTCGCTAACCAAGCAGACGATGTCTTGTTTCTGAGAACTGAAACGAAACAAAAGAGGTTGTTAAGTATTGTCACGTGTTCAGCAGAGCTTGGGAATGATTTTAGAGAATGCTCGTTTTGAGCTTGGAAAAAAGCACTAGAAGGAGACATCAATCTTTTATTGTCTCCGCCGAGAGACTGTTTTTTTTTTTTTTTTTTTTATGCTTCATTGTTATCAGGATTGATAAAAAATTTATGCTTGGATTTTTCGAAAATTATACCAAAGATTTTATAAGACTTTGTGTAACATAGGAATGTAACTTCTTGGGATAAGATGCCTTTTGGTTGCCGGATTCCTTATTAGTACAGCTGTTCCAGGCTTAGAAAACCAAGACATTGCGCACCATTACTGTGGGTAAGGTTTCGTTTGGTTCCGACCACTAGCAGTTTTTGGTCGATGAAAATATGTCTTCATAAGGATTTGGCGTTGGCGGGGTACACGCCCCCGTTAGCGTTTTTTGCTTGTTGAGGACTTTCATTTCTATAATGAGAATGATAAACTAGTACAGCAGCAACAACAACAACAACAACAACAACAAAACAATAGTAATTATCATAATATAATAATAGTAATAATCAAAGATTATCTAGACAAATGGAATGGTTTTTTCTGTTCATTTTTATGTACTAAAGAAGAAGGCCTTTTACCCAAAAAATTAACTTCCTTTTATCCACTAAAAGTACAAAGAACCGCTTAAGGTTCTCGAGTTTCAGTGACCTCCATAAAGAAAGGAACTAAATATATGTATGAGTCTCCTCTTATCTGCAAGGATACAGAGGGAATAAAGGGAGAGTTTTACTTCTTTAGTATGTAATATCTCTCTCTCTCTCTCTCTCTCTCTCTCTCTCTCTCTCTCTCTCTCTCTCTCTCTCTCTTTTACATGTTTAACTGATAGTTTTAAATTTACTTTGCTTTAATCTAAAGTAAAAGTTATTGTATATGCTTTCTTAAGACGTGAATGCTAATTAACAAAGCCTAAATGAACTATAATGAAGTCTGTGATTATCGTAAACTTGAAGCCAAAGATGTTTCAAGAATAAAGTTTGTATTAGATTTGTTTCACTCTCATACGAATGCCACCTGGGTGAATAGGTCGTGTCTTTATCTGAGGATAGCCTTCCGAATAACATGATGAAACTATGAGGTTCTAAAAGTAACAACTCGACGAGGAAAAGTGAGGCAATTTGGATAAGGAGAGAAGAATCCCGTAGACATCTGAGTAGAGAAAGATCTAATAAACTGAATGATAAAGGCATAATAAATTTCTAATTTGCATAAAGTAACAGAAGTGTGTATTAATCTGCAGGCGATACGTCCATGAATGGGAACAGGACCAATACTGTTCTCGAGTAAAATAATTTTATTCTTAAAATTATTACGGACAAACCAGCGGAGAATAAGCAAATATGATGAAATTTTAGTGTCAAATGCCTTCTAGCTTATTGATTGTTTTTTAATACAACTCCGTTCCCTAAGAACCAAAGACTGCTTTAGATTTTGATTGGTTACACGATAACTTTCTAATTCAGGTATGACAGCGATGCAAACATTGTCTACCCGATGAAAAGTGAAACAGTTAAAAAATAAATTCAAGCCACAGAAATTGGCACATTTCAGTCTTTAATCAAGGGTCAATTTCCGCTGAAAGCTTCAAGAGAAGCATAACACTAATTTGGTTTCCAATCCTTCTGTTTGTCCCTCCTGGTCTCGCCATGCTTGGGACACTGTCGCTCAAAACTTTTAAATTTGTAGGCAAAGCAAACGCGTCTTTCTTTGCAGTAATCAACAACGCACGCACACACGCACGCGAACACAAAGACACAGATATATATATATATATATATATATACTGTATATATATATATATATATATATATATATATATATATATATATATATATATATAAATATATATGCATATATATATATCATATATAAAAAAAATCGTTGATCTACCTCTCTGCCTTGTTCGAAATAGAATAAAATTAATTCTGACATTAGAGCTGGGAAAAGTAGATGCCTCTCACAAGAGACAAGGAAGCGGGAAGTAGCCGAGCTGTTTTGAACGGATTCCAACCGTCAGAGGGGTAAGAATTTCAGTTCAGGGGGATATAAGAAGGGATAGGTTTTGCTAGGACAGACCTTAGATAGACTGTACCATAAGTTTACTTTTCTGTGACCTTTGTACTGGTGAGTCTTTTGTCCCCTTCAGGTCAGACCCTGGGCAAGAGGAATTTGAAATAGCCGTAACCCAAAACAACCCGCATCTACAGACTCTGCTCAGACTTTGTCGAGGCTAGACGCATCTCGGCGGGTCCACTAAAACGCCTTTGTCTGTCTTTCCCTCTCTGGACGCAAGGGAGAACATTGTTACCCAAAAAGGACCAAGGAAACTAATACGGCTGATCATTATATTATCTCACCCAGAGGTAAGTCTGATTGGGACAAATTACTCCCAGTTCTCTTTCCCTTCGAATGCAACTCTCATTTTTCGTGTTTCAATTTTTCCTCTCTTAAACAGTCACTGACTAAGAAAATCCTAGTAAAACATATCCCATTTATGAAATTATCTATCAAGTACAATTGTTGTTGTCTAGTGAAGTCACATAATATGTCCTCAATGGTGATAACGAATTATTTTTGAACTAAGAATCATCCCCTTGTGGTTAGTAATGGCAAGTGAGCGTTTCTGCAATACAAGAGAGTTTTCTGGTTACATCTTTTCCAGAAGTAAGTTGCCTTGGGCCTGTGCAACATCCTCTTTCTGGGAGAAGACCTGCATCCTTTAGTATCAAGAAGCTTTAATTCGACCTTGCAATAAATTCCTGATACAGCGTCTGAGAAGCAGAGTAGCCTGTTGCGTTCATTCTATATAGCATTGAAGTTTGTCCGAAGTCGGATTCATATTCCGAGCTGCTGTTAGCTCCTGTAAATAACCCATTTCAGTTTATTTTTTTAGTTTATTTATTACGTGGCTCTTAGGTAAAAACAAGGCAATATTGCTGAACCTAGTGTTCCAGTAGGTTTGCTGAATTTATTCCTTTAGTTATGAATAAACCATTGAGCCATCAAGAGAGGTATAAGTCATATGCCGAGATGTTGTACTGCTTTTACCCGTCTCTGTTAACGAGTGTTAACGGGTGGCGATCCTGATATATTCTTGATGGCTCAATCTGTCCGAGTTCGTGTCCTGATGATTGGAGTTAAATATAACCCTTCGGCGACAATTCTCTAACGGAGATATAATTGACAGAATTATTTGTGGGTCATGATTGTATATAAATCAAGGCAATAAAAATCATAAATTAAGTAATAAATAAACTCACGACGGGTAAAAGCAGTACAGCCTCTTGATGGCTCAATGGTTACCGTCCACTGGAGCTGATCGTGTCACTGGTTCGTGTCCCGACGATTCCAATTCTCCAATGGAGATATACCGAGGTAGTGTGAATTTCGATATTAAGCAACATTTGTAGATTCATGATTGTATAAAATACATATATATATATATATATATATATATATATATATATATATATATATATATATATATATATATATATATATATATATATATATATATATATATATATATATATATATACCAGGTATATATTATAATTTAGAGGCCCCCTCCACAGAACAAATGGAAAGTTATGAAGTCTTCTGCTATAGCCTATCTCCAAGTACATTATCTTAAGTTTCTATTAAGCTATTTTTCCATTTTACATTTCTTGTTCTTTCAGACTGAGTGACGGAGTTAGATAAAGCCATGGTTAACGACTCGGAGGGAGTCAGATGAATTGACTGAATCCGGGCTATAACCTTCAGAGAGGCCAGGGATGCTGGTGCATCCTTCATTTCACATTCCTGGATAGCTAGATACGTTAAAAGACACGAATCATTTGTTAAAAGAAACTGGAACAAAAATCCATATGACTGTCATCACGAAAAGAGTGAGAATCTTGGAAGGCCTGAAGTCCTTTCTCAGGAGTCAAAAGACATCATAGCTGAGGCAGTGGGTAGACCAATAAAGTCTTTACATAAATTGGCGCTTGAACTAGAAACAAAAAGGGGAAAGAAGAGAAGTTATAGTGCTGTATATCATAAGTTGAAGAAATCTGGTATTAAGACATTTCTTGTTATCAGAAAGCCCAACATCACTCAGCAACAGAGAGAAGACTCTGCATGGTTTTGTGGTTCATTTCTTAAAGATTTGGATGAGGCTGAATTTCTCCATGTTGCTGCATCAGAATAATTCTTCATTTACACAGTCAGAAAGCCAAATCATAAAAATGACATCATTTGAGCTGCAAAGTTGGATGATATCAGTGATGACATGTGCTATCACCAAGTTGTGAAATTTCCTGAATGTTTAGGAATTTTTCTCTGTTTCACAGCCAAATGGTTAATGTGGATCATCAAAGAAAAAGGACAGTCATGGAATGGCAAATACTTCAGAGAAACTGTGCTTACTGGTGGAGTATTTCCTTTCCTCAAAGATCCTGAAAATGTGTTATCTGTTGAAGAAGTCACATTTTGCATGATAAGGCACCATGTTCCAAGGCTCTTCAGACACAGGAGTTGCTTCGAAACAGTGGTATCGATTTCTTCTCATCAAGTGAATTTCCAGGTAGCTTTCCTGGCCTTAATGTGTGTGAAAACATTGGTAGTATGTTAAAAGATCGTGTTGAAGCGTGCACAGTGAACTATGATGGTATACCAAGTCTCAACGACCTGCGAAGAGAGGTAACCGAAGTGCTCAGGGAAATAGAGTTAGAGTCTCAGCTTTTTTGCGTTTTGCTGAAATCATATCCCTCAAGAATGCAGGCTGTGGTACAGGCAGATGGAGGCCACACAAAATAATAAATACTTAGAGAGAAATTTAGATAAATACCTGTTCTGAATTACTTTTGTTTCAGTCCATATCAATTTTAGTTTATGCTAATTTGAAACAGGGGTATATTAATTTCAAAACACACACATTGTATATTATACAC
>NC_089770.1:30151928-30176928 GCF_040412425.1 Macrobrachium rosenbergii | reverse complement strand
TTAAGATATGTCTAATACTGTCAAACGTGAATACCAACATCGGATATATGCAATTCATTTTCCTAATCTTTTGTACTTCTAGTTAATGTAACAGTTGATTAAAAGATTATTCTATGAAAGAGAATAAAACAATTATTAAAATTTCGAATTTTGACTGAACATAATCATCCAGCAAGAGAGAACCCATTGTCTCCATAAAACCTTTTAGATTTCCCCTTTTGCCTCTATTTTGCCATTTCCTTTCTATCACTTTAGACAAGTCCCTTTTCCATTCCCTGCCCTGAGCGTTACATTATCATAAACCCCCGAGAATGGAATGGCGAATGTCCTGCTCTGGCGGAAAGGTGAAAACTGGGAGCTTAGAAATGTTGCCATAGAAAAGCCCCATTTTGAGGTTTTCCTTTTTGGAGTCTTTCATGGTTATCAGAATAGTGACCTGGGGGAGTATTGGAACTCTCCTGCTGCTTCAGATAAAAAATACTGTATTTTTACTCATCTTTATTATATTATTGTCTTGTCTTTCTTTACAACTGATGCTTTTTGGTAAATAATCATATATTGTAAAAGTTAAAAGAAAAATAACCAACGGAAAATGCAAAGTCACATCACTGCGCAATAATGTTTCGTATGGCTCAACAAAATCACATGTTGAATGAACTGATTGCCATGAAATGCGCAGTTTGTCAATAATTAACCTTTGACATTTGAAATATATCATTATATCCTTTTTTCCTCATATAACCATTGCTCTTGCAATTTGCCAAATAAACATGAGCCGTATAGAATGAAAGAATTGTTGTACTCTTCACTAAAAATCACAAAATAGTTTGTAAAATTTTGTGTAAAATATCCACACTTTTTCGGTTTCTCAAACAACAACACCTTTCCTACCTTTCTTTATATAAATTTAATAAAAGAAAAATGCTTGGAGTATGGATCATAACTATGTCATAAATTATGTATAAGACATTTTATACGACATGAGTCCCTTTTCTTCTTTTACAAGGTACATCTCTCTCTCTCTCTCTCTCTCTCTCTCTCTCTCTCTCTCTCTCTCTCACACACACACACACACACAGACACACATGTCCTTGTATTTATTCAAGAAGCATTAATGATCACAACAAATTTCATTGACCCTACGAAATGACGATATCCTCTGTCTTTACTTTAAATCAAATTTTCCTTTCGTTTAAACTTCCTCTATTCCCTAGAAGCAAACCGTTTGTGCAATTTACCTTCTCCGTTAGACCGAGCAGTTGTCCGAAGTTTTTCTTTTAATTTTGTCCTCGAAAGCATTAAATCCGAAAAGTTCCATCAATACGCGTATGTCTTACCATGCAGCCATTCTGTTTACTTCTTCTTCTTCTACTTCTAAATTGCTTTGTGGGTTTGAGGGTAGCCGAGCTGAGAGTCTATGGATGGCGTTGTATCTTCAAGCAGTTTAACATTTGTGAGTTGTTGCAAAAAGAAATGGAAATAGTCTTTGCTTTAGAATTTAATGTTTTTTTGTGTTGAGAATGAAAACTTTGCTTTTGTGAAACCACCTTTCCGACGAAATGGATGAGTGTTTGGCTGCAAAACGGGAGAATCGTAGATTGAGAAACTAGAATCAGAATCTATGCTTTTGAAGCTCTTAGCTCATTCATATCCGAAATTTGGGAATGCTCAGAAAACCGATCCGTTTCTTTCAGTGTTAGAATTTAATTGTGTTTCTGACGTGATAGTTAAGATTTATGACTTTTTCACATTTATCTTGAGCTTCTTTATCATTTGTAAGGTAAAATTAGTATGTAATTGTATATAATTCGAAAGTATTCTGGATATATATCATATTCTTAACAGTAGCAACAACATTAAAAGCAGCAGTAGTAAAAATATCAGTTCTAACATAGCTATGATTATATAAGATATCAGCATTGGAAATAATTTTATTTAATTATGATTATATAAAATAGCCTTAAAAGCTAATTATTTTTTATATAATCATATAAGATATTATCCTTAAAACAAAATTAACCTATTTTATGCCTCTCTCTCTCTCTCTCTCTCTCTCTCTCTCTCTCTCTCTCTCTCTCTCTCTCTCTCTCTCCTCATCTGTTCATCTTTCTCTTTCTCTCTCTGGTTCTTGATAACCCAGTTAATAATTCCAGAAGTTAACAAGTATAAACTACCCACCAGACTGTCTCATCACATGTTTGAAACATGGAAAAACAAAAAGTCCACAAGGACAAAGTCGACGCTGATTGCATTAACATAGATTGTCCTTTGCCAGACGAGACAGGGAATCGCATCCATTTTGAGAGACAGCAATGCAACAACGCGTCCAGAGTCAACAAGACCACTAATTTCTTCCATTTTCAGTAGTCATCATTACCCATGTAACGTCATTGCCTCATTTGGTGAACTTAACCGACTCCGTCATTAGTGGGTATTGTTGCACAACTGATCTCTCTCTCTCTCTCTCTCTCTCTCTCTCTCTTTCTCTAATCTTAGCACAGAAGTAAATCCTTTTCTTTTCTAATGGAGCGCAACCGAGGATTAATCCACTGTGACTAACTCTCTCAAGAGTAATAATTGTATTGATATTCCGTGCAAATTGGGGTTTTATGTTGTATTTGCACTTGGTTGACTAATTTTGGTGAGAGAGAGAGAGAGAGAGAGAGAGAGAGAGAGAGAGAGAGAGAGAGAGAGAGAGAGAGAGAGAGAGAGGAAATCTAACTGGAGCACAATATTCTCATATAATTACATTTGTCTTGTTATTAGAAGGTCCTCATGTGAAGGCGTAATGAGGAAAATTCAAGCTCATGTCTTGAATATCTCTTTCACAGAATAATAATAATAATAATAATAATAATAATAATAATAATAATAATAATAATAATAATAATAATAATAATAATAAGGCACTCTCACCTGTAAATAGATGATAAAGACAAGCTGCCTCTTTGGGGATTTAAACCGCTGGCCTGTGATTGAAACTTTCTCGGAACCTCTCTTTTAAATCGTTGCCAAAAAGAACTATTTTAAAAGATGAATCTACAGCCATTTTGCAGATTTAGTAAAGCAAGTTTTTCTGTTTTTTTTTTTTTTATTTGTTTGAAAACAGTGTTAATGACATAAGTCACATCACATGCTTTCATTGAAATTCTGTTATTTCACTTATGTCATGACAATTCCCTTTAGCATGAATATTGGTATTCTTAACTAGTGGAAAGTCTTTGTACAAATCTATAAACTGCAACATTTGCAACTCTTATTCAGTTCTTACTCTTGTTTCATTAACTTGATTCAGTCCATATTCTCTGTGGAAGCAAGTGTTGCCCTCAGCGCTTAATGAATTCATAAATTGAAACAAGTTCCGGTAGAATTTCTCTCGACTCTGATATTGGTTCCATGAAAATTCCTTCCAAGAAGAAGAAGAAGAAGAAGAAGAAGAAAGAATAATCTCAATAAAACTGAAGGTTTTTTAAGAAGCTTTCTTTGTATTTAAACCGGAATCTTTTATTCATATTCAACTATTAAAATTAAATCTGAATTCATAAGTAGTTTATCATACTGCTCCCCTAGCATTGGGAGTTTTATAACATCTTTTTTTATGCTACTTTTGTTGTTTAAATGTAAGAGGCTATTTTTTTTTTTAAATGAAAGATGCTACTTTCGTTGCCTAAATGTAGGATGCTGCTTGCGTTGCTTAAATGTATAATATGCTACTTTCGTTGCCTAAATGTAAGACAGAAAATTATATGTCAGAAACTGAAATAACATTTACAAACTGTCGTATACAGAATGACTCTTTCTATTAGATTATTCAAGGAAAAACGTTAGAATAATTTTAAATTGCCTAATCATAATCCTCATCTGTAATTATATTGTAATACGCGGTGCCCGTAATGAATTTGACGACTAATGAGTTATTCGTATCCAAAATGACGTTAATTGACAGACACTAATCATTCACCGAAATATATACAATTCATTGTTGATAGTCACAATTAATGAATCGAGTTTCCAATAACTGTTAATCACTCACTGAAGTTTAGGACAATGAATATAACGAACAATTCTGCGTTTTTAATTGTCTGGATGTGTTTCGTATGGCAATCATTGTTACCATAGACCAGTCAAGCTTTCTATTCAACAACATTTCAAGAATTGCTAAAAGAAAAATATATTAATTCTTTTATCACTGCAGTGATAATAAAAGTAGGCCTAAACCCCATCTGAAATGTGGTTGCGATTTACTGTTCATTAGATCACCAGTGACATTATATTATAACTAACGTTTTTTTTCAGTAATTCATAACTGACAATGAATTTCAATACACAGTGAAGAGCCATTCATAGAATTTAGTCCATAACCGAAACCTAATTATAGTCTATTTCAACTTTAATCTTGATACATAGTGGTAACAAAAATGATTCAATATACCTAACTTACAGGAAGGCTACGTTACCTCTTGTCATTAAGCATTACTCTTTCTAAGACCTCGGAATATGTAAGACTTGAAGTAAAATATACTAATGGTGCAGCCACACTTCAGTAAAACATATCATAAACACATGTCGCCAACTCATCGTGCACTAATTACAAGCAAGTCGAACACAAGTCACCGGCTTGTTGGTAGTCCTAACCAGTGCTTTATTCAGTTATCCAGCATTTACCAAAGGGTTGTTTTCTATTCAGTCGGTGACTTGTTGTCAGTTTGTTTGCGATGCATGTGTAATAAGTTGCCAAAGAGAGTTTTTGACACGCTTTACCTCAGAGACAAATTCTTATGACTTCATTTACTTAAAAGTGAATCATGTAATATATCAGTTACCTTCAACAGAGGCTGTCTTGAGTTACCTTTCAGAGGGAAAGTGCGGTTACTGATTTTTGTTCAATGAGGGATTATCAAGGTAAAATGATCTTTGACAGCCAAATGTAAATATAGTTCTGTATCCAAAATAATCTATACGTAAGTAGGTTTTACATGAACAAGGCTTAACAAATCATAGTAAATCGATTTCTAAATTAGTTCTTTCTCACATTAACTATATTTAGCGTTGTGTGTGTGTGTTTTTCCGTCCATCTGCATGTTTGTCTGTCTTTCTGACTATTATCTATTCCCTAAGCATAGAAATAAGAATCATATTCCCCACCTCTCTCTCTCTCTCTCTCTCTCTCTCTCTCTCTCTCTCTCTCTCTCTCTCTCTCTCTCTCCAGAAAAAAGAACACTAAAGCTGTAAAAGAGGGAAACAGAGTAATGCAGACCTTTCCTACAATTATAGCCTGGGTTCATAACTGACGGAAACTTTTATCACACATTTTCCTCCACTTTCTTTCAACCTACCTTAGAAATGTTCATGATTAAACGAACGCTTGAGGAAAATGCCGATAATTAAAAAAAAACTTTGAGTGGTAATATTAATGAGAAGTTTCAAAGCAAATCTTCAGCAGATCGAAAGTTTCCGAAGAATAACATTGACTTTCGGGATGTTGATTTTCCTTTGCATTTAAGTAACTTCTGGAAACTTCAGTGAGAAAAATCTTGCTCTAATGAAGTGAACAGTTTTTGGTGGAAATCTTTTAGTAATAGATTGTGGATACTAAAGATACAAAAGAAAGTTTATAATGAGAGTTTGTACACTATTTTTCATTAACACTTTGGCTAATACCAGTATATTCCTAGAAGCAACCTTGTGTAAAATCAAGTTTTCCTTGAGCAGATTTTCCCGCGAACTTGACTATAAACATTTAATAGAAATTTACGCGAGAAACAAATTTAATGTAACAGGCACTGACTTCAATCTAATTTTTTCCTTAAATAAGGAATAATTGTCGCATGATCAGGTGAATTTAGGCCTGGCAGTTCTGTTACTTTTCTCTCTGAATCCCTTTTCCCCATAAGCTCTGAGATCAACTATTAGCTTAGAATTTGTGAAGCTTTTTCACTGTAATCAGATTTACTGCCATAATGAACTCCTAATCGCAGAAATTCGAATCCGGCCTCGAAATGAAAGATTGTCTTTCATTTCCGTTTCTTATTCCAAGGTCTTCAGCCTAAAGCGCTTTAAAAAATAATCAGAAATAGAGAAATCGAAAAGTCATTGAGGTTTTTGCAATGTCGCGTTTAGATATGTCCAAAGACTTAAACTTTTATGGTTCCGCAGATTTACCTGAACTTAGCCCCTCTCTCGTAGTTTTAGGGGAGCCAAAAAGAGGGAAAGTGTAGGTTTGGACACTAACACTATCTTTGCGTTTTTGAGGGTGTGAGCATGTTTGTGTTAGACACACACACAAACAAAAACAAGCGCGTGCGCGTGCACACACACACTCGCGCAAATACACACACACACACACACACACACACACACACACATATATATATATATATATATATATATATATATATATATATATATATATATATATATATATATATATATATATATATATATATATCTCTTCCTGAATTAACAACGAACTAAAGAAGTGAAACGCAAAACAGATTCCTATTTCAGACACCAAATAATATTCGTCTCTTCCTGAATAACAACTCTAAAAAGTGAAATATAAAAACAGATTCCTTTTCAGACTCAAATAACGTCCACCTCCCCCCTCTCTCTCTCTCTCTCTCTCTCTGTCTCTCTGTCTGTCTGTCTCTCTCTCTCTCTCTCTCTCTCTCTCTCTCTCTCTCCTCTCGAAAGCATCGCAGTAAAGTGATCGAGACTCAGAGGAATCCATAGCTGAAGTTATTGCAGAGCACGACACTAAGGACATTGCAAAGGACTCAATGATACGATTGTGCCTTCAGGAACATTATTGCTTGGAGGCAATCGAGAATTCTTCTCAGAACTGCCTTTCCTTCATTTCTTTTTTTTATTTTTTTATTTTTTTGGTTTTTGTTTAGCATATACAAGGATGATATGATTCATGACTAGTGATGAATAACAGTATATTAATATGTTTTTGTTTTAGATTAAGAAGTTTCTTCAATAATCGCCCGTTTTTAGTGATTTAATTAATTTTTTGTAATGTGTACGACAGAAGCGAATGTTTGATTACATGCTAGATACATTTCAGTAAATATATACTGTATATATTTTTTTTATTTGCGCTATTCCGTAATTTTTAGTTTATCTTGTTTGCTAGATTATCGGATATTCAGAAAAAGGCAATTTCAAGTGGACACTCAATATATTCCTATTTAATACGAAGTTATTTCGGGTTTAATGACGTCTCTCATGAGAAGAAAAAAGCAAGTTAGAAATGTAGATGGAAAAAAAATCCTCACAGCGACCACTAAAAACCTAAAACTATTGTTCTCCAAAAATAATGTATGAATCTCTTTTGAAAATCATAAGCCATTTATGAACTGAGTGTGATTGTACACCATTTTCCCTCGGAGTTTCAACATCTCCTTTAATTTCCTTGGGCCTTTATAAGTGAGGTGGAAAAATAAACGTTTAATTTGGCGTTAACTTGTTCTGGTCGTAAGTTTATCCTTTGGTTATTAAGGACTTGAAACTAAAATTCATCAAGGCTAATTTTGGGTCACTCGTTGAGAGACTTTTATGAAATTGTCTCACTTTGATCTCTTTCTCTCTCTCTCTCTCTCTCTCTCTCTCATACACACACACACACGCACACACAAACGTACAGAGCTAGACGTAATACGGGAGCACAAACACACACAGAGTCTGTACAGGAGAGGTTGTTTCATCGCCTATAAAGATTTTCGTTATTATTTTTCGTCTTTGTGCGGCACAAGATACCTTTGTTTACTGTGTGGGATGTGCCTGTAATCACAGTTAATCATTTTGTAAAAAAATATTTTTATTGGTTTTTTGGGTTCTAAGCTTTAATAATCTCTTGGCATTCTGCAATATTTATATACTTCATTTCAAATTATCAATCTGAATATTTATCGTTTCAATCTAAATGTGTTACAAGATTTACACTACAATATTAATAG
Source organism: Macrobrachium rosenbergii (assembly GCF_040412425.1). Classification (NCBI taxonomy): domain Eukaryota; kingdom Metazoa; phylum Arthropoda; class Malacostraca; order Decapoda; family Palaemonidae; genus Macrobrachium; species Macrobrachium rosenbergii. Next base: position 30,168,967 of record NC_089770.1, on the reverse strand, counting down.
CCCAATGGTAAAGTTTTCAATTCAAGAGCAGTGGATAACGTCATATCTTTAACAAGTCTCTCCAAATATCTGGTGCCATTAGGTTATCCATTACCTTTTTTAATTAAAGTAAAGGAGATTTTGACTTTATTTTCAAAAGTACAATGCCAAGGTAAGAAAGGACTCACGCCCAATTTCTTACGTAACGACCGGGCTCATTCTCATATCGTTGTTTCCTTCCTTTTTCAAGAGACATAAAACCAAGCTTTCGGAAGAACAGAGTTAATAAGATCTGTCGTTGGAACATCTTATGTCTTGTCCTCTAAGAAAAAAAAAAAATAAAACAGTAAAATGAAACACTTGTAATAGACTAGGATGGGAAATTCGCATTTAATAAGGATTTAGTTTTCATGAAGTGGGTCAAACCGTTATTAATCTGAGTAAGTACTCAATTTCGCTCAGTGATATTGGATGAAGTATCTTTCAAGTATCGCTGCAACTGATTCTGCAACAGACTGAAGAAGAACTTGTCAGGATTCCTGAAGTTCAGAGATTAATCCCAGCCGTCTATTTTATGAAGGAAGCATTTCAGTAAAAGGATTCTGTACCAATTACAGAATTAGTCTAGTAAGGAGAAGATTAAGTCGAAATAGTATTTCGTAAATCAGAACAAAGTAGCTTTAAATATTTGCTGAGAGAAGAAAGGGGTTGAATTTAGATACATTATGCGGATGTCCTTGTTGCTGTTGTTGCGGCTGTTACCATTGTTGCTGTGCTGCTGTTAAACAGTGTCTTAGTGACCCTAAAGAAATAAAATAAAATTCTAACGAAACCAGAAGGATGTACTGAAAAAACAGGTGCCACACAAATGCCATTCCACTCACTCCACGAAAACGCACAAGAGGAATGTGAAATCCTTCTTGACGAAGTGAAGACATGTTCGACAATATCCGTGCCGTGGAAACCTTCCCATCCCGTTAGATGAGATCCAGTTGGGGAAAGTTCTTTTATGTTTTGTAGACAAGATGCAAACAAAGACACACATTCATATATATATATATATATATATATATATATATATATATATATCTTCTTATAAACTGCCTGTTATATTTTTGGTTAAATGAAAATTATGCTTCCACTTAAATACATTTACTGCGTGATTTGATTTCTATTTCACTTATATGTATATATATAGAAGCAAGTTTTATCGATAATTAACAATGTTGAGCTTCACGTTTAATTCTCTATACAATTTGTTCAACGGTTCTTATCGAGTTAATGTTATGGTGTGCGAGAGGCCACCGGGCGAGGTGCTCAGATGTCGAATGGGCGACGAACGGTATCTTCCATATTTTCACAAGTTTTCCTCGGTTTTATATATTTTGTTAAATAAAATTATGCTATATTATATATATATATATATATATATATATATATATAAATACATTTATTTTATCTTTAAACTATAATTATTCCACCTTTCAATGGGTAGTAGTGAATCAGTCTGTTATCTTACACAGTCGCCAAGAACCTCGACACAAAGAATTGTAAAATTCTTGGATTTAGAATAATATACTTGTTAATATGGGCTATGAGACACAAGGGGGATTCAGAAATTTTATATAAGTTCACAAGTCACTAAAGCAACATAACTTAGTTTTCACTGTCACCTCTGTTACATCTGGAAGAATCCCTGCCCTGATGTCTTTTTTAACAAAATCTCCTTCCGAGTGTTTGCGCACACAACGAATATATGGATATTCATTCGATACCGAAATCTGGTATAAGTTTTCCCAAGTTCCGTCCAGATGCAAATCTTCTGACCTTTTCAGTAATGTTTCACGTTTCATTCTCCATACAGACATCGTTCAACGGTTCTTATTGAGTTAATGTTATTGGTGTGTGAAAGGTCTGGGGGTTAGGTCAAGATCTCAGTTAGCTCTTCTATTCGAATGGGCGACAAATAGTCAAACTTGGCATCTAGGATCACTTAGTTCAATTATCGCCCCTTTCTGTTTTGCTCTGTCTTTATCAGTGATTTTCTGTATGCCCTCATGCGTATATTGAGATATTAAGTTTATTCAGTTATAGACTCGATTCCATTATATATATATTGTTATGTATGGGGGCTTGGCTGATGAGTTTATTACTTGATTAACATAATTTATAATATATATATGCCATAGGACACACGTAAATGTCAATTATATAAATTAACCTCAAAGACAGCTATTATAAATGAAATAAGGTCGCCAGTCGAGGAGAACCCTCAATACAAAGAATATACAGTAAATATAGGACTTTACGATAACCATCGCCCGACTTCGGACTCAGTTAATCTCTACTCGTTAATATGGTTTTAAAACACAATGGCTCTTCCGAACAATGGATTCGAAACACAAGGCTGCATAAAGAATGTAAAATGACTTGCTTAACCTTATAATTCCTAGTTAATTCACTGGAATGGTTGAATGTTGCTAAAGCAATATATATATATAATATAGACTATATAAAATATATATGCTATTTGTTATATATATGGTATGGAAGAATGGAACAAGGAAAATTGGAAATACAGGATATATATTATTAGTCAATCGATGAAGTTTTGAACAAGAATCGGACTTATATATGGATGATATAGTTGTTTATATATACAACGGACGATCGGAAGTCTTGATAATATATAGTCTTATATATATTCGCTAATAAATATAGACGAAGAAACAAGAATATATAGGGGACAAAGGACACCATTATATCTAGAACACGATATGCTCTCTGGGTCGCGGCTTAAATATATACCTATATATATCTATATAGGGTGGCTATATGCATCTATATATATACGCCTCAGGCAAATCCGATTTTTGACAAAGACATCGCCGAATGCATAGGATATAATATATAAATACAGCTATAAGACCACCTTTACAGAGATTACTGAGTATAAAATCTCTGGGGTTAGGTATATAATGCCACCAAATATATATATTTTGAATTATACATATATATCTCTGCCTATATATAGGGTATATCTGGTCTTTGCTATGATTGTTATATTTGAAATACCTATATATAATATATAGGGCATATATATATTATATATATATATCGTTTATATATATATATATATATATATATATATATATATATATATATATATATATATATATATATATATATATATATATATATATATATATATATATATATATATATATGTGTGTGTGTGTGTGTGTAGAATAAATATAGAATATATAATATATATATATATATATATATATATGTATATATATATATATATATATATATATATATATATATATATATATATATATATATATATATATATTATATATTCTTATTCTTCTATTTTCTTCTTCTTCTTCTTCTTCTTTTCTACATAATAAAGCTCTATAGAAATCCGAACCACTAGACCGATCTATCCAAAATTTTGTATGCAGCCCTTATTTGACCATTCTTAGTTTATAACTCAAATTCAAGCCGTACCACCATGGCAGACAGACAAACACAGACCTACTGTCCCTTTTATGTGGATTTTAGCTGGTAGTGGCTTATTTGTTCGAAATCAGTAAAGCTGGAAACGGCAATAAACACAGTTGGATTTCCTTCCCTGTGCATTAGAACAACAAGTTGCTAAACTCTTTCTTACCCAACGCCACGTGCAAGATGCATGGTGATGTTTTTTTATTTGTTCAGACAAGAATTTCCTTAATATTTTTCTTAATTTCTTCTTTGTTTTTACCTTCGGAGTGTTATAGCGACTGCTCCGTAACGTCCCGATGACGTATTTAGTTAAAAAGTCGGTTGAAATGAGGTTTGGATTAATATTAATAATAGGGCGATTTGCCAATAACTAAGACTGGGTGGAAACGTTTAACGCAGTGAGTCTCTCTCCATTAATCTCTCTCTCTCTCTCTCTCTCTCTCTCTCTCTCTCTCTCTTAATCCACCCTCCTTCTGCAAACCCTGTTATTTAATACATAACAAAATTTTAGAGGAAGAATAGACTAAATATACATATGGTGACACCTGGCAACTACATCAACCCTTGAACAGCAAGACTGGACTACCGGCCAATTCATACGTTTTGGTCTTGTAGTAATATGCAGTCCAACAAGAAAAATAATTTCCATCATTTAGGAAAATAAAATGATTGTTTATGATTATTTATTAGAATGGTGAATATTCATTTCTATCTTTTGTTAACGTACATTTATTCAAAACAGTAAATAACCGTTTGCCCTACATTCCTCCACGAAGGGAATGTTGTTGTTTATAATACCTGATTATGCTATCACCAAAGGTACCAGTTGACCAGGGTGATATAGTATTTTTCCTATCTCTACGTGAAACCTTATACGTAATGCTATGTTAATGAATCTGATGCTATTGTAAAGATAATAAGTTGTAATTTATCATGCAATGTTAAAAACGTTCCTAAAACCAATATAAAGTATACATATCATGAGTTGAATTTAGTCATATTGGAAAATGTTTTGCCACTTTTTTTTTTTTAAGCTGATGAGGAGGTGGAAGACTAACTGCTGCAGCAATTCACTTAATAACAGGAAAGAAGCCAAAAGGGGTAATAGGGTATAGTCTAAACATTTCTCATTAGAAAAGATGTATATTCTCATACAGTATTAATGAATGTGTTTAAATAAGAACCTGGGGGTAGTTCAGTTTTTTATCAAATGGACAGTGAAGTTTACTTTAATTATAGTAACACTTATCATAAAAAAAAACGAGACATTGGCCTAGGCCTATTCCAAATTGTCTGTATCACATGGAAATATTGTTTTAAATGTCTGTTATGTGATTTGGACTTTTGACGGCCTACAAATAGCGCTGAAGGGTCTAAAAATGAGATTAATTAGGCCTACACATAATTTAATCATATTCTGATCAAAGTGGCTGAGATCCTTCCCAGATGAAATCCAACAACAAACTTTCATGAAATTGTTGCTTTCCTGTCCACACACGTAATTACCTGTCAGTTGGTAGGAGGAACTTTAGGCTATTCCATCAGTTCAACCGTTCTGGTGAGTGGACTGGCTACGCCTACAAACTGTTGTCTACACACAAGTTTTAACGTCAGTTTCGATGAACTGACAAAAGAAGGACAGATACACCTTAGGCTGTTGAATTTATGATAGTGGATGGGTGTCATGGGAGAGTGGGGAGAGAGTGAGAGAGGGATAGGAAGTGAGAGAGAGAGTAGTGGGGGTGTTGGGGAGGAGAGGGAAAGAGAGAAAGAGTGACATAATATATCGGTTGGCATTCAGTTTTCCTGGGCAGCATCAGGTTGGTTGAGTAAAAAAATATATATATATATATATATATATATATATATATATATATATATATATATATATATATATATATATATATATATATATATATATATATATATATATATATATATATATATATATATATATATATATATATATATATATATATATATATATATATATATATATATATATATATATATATATATATATATATATATATATATATATATATATATATATATATATATATATATATATATATACATATATATATATATATATATATATATATAAATATATGTGTGTGTGTGTGTGTGTTTGTGTATCGAAAAAGGATAAAGGATATCGGTTTGCTTGCCCGTCTCCTTTCCTTCGGAAGCTAAAACCATTCCCTTTATTATTCCTCGTAAGAGTAAACCTTCCCTCAGCCGACAGGGCAGGAAGAATATACATGAAATGTCAAATGTTTACAGCTTTATTTAGCTTTTATTTCGAGTCATTTGTTTACTCCTTCACCATTTCCATTCCCTTCCGTTTACATTAACCCTTTGTTTTTTTTCAGACTTCTTTTTGTTTAACTCTTTATGAATCAATTTACAATGGTGTTACTTCAGTTTCCAAAATTCCATTTTTCGATAATTGTTTTTTTATTTATATCTCCACTTACATTTAGGCTATCGGCCCTTCTTTATACTTACGTAATTTTCTCCTTTTTTGCATAAGAACTATAGTCTCATCATCACAAAAGAAATAAGAACTATGATAATATAATTATCACAGGAGAAATGTGTATCGCATCTGTTATTGCAAAAAAATGCACTTAATCTATTCTTGCGAAAAACCAACAAATACTAAAACGTTTCGTAAGATAAAAACAAAAAAGATGCTCGCTTACACACTCAAGAAACGAAGTGTGATCCCGATTTCCTGATAACACGCTTAATCATCTCAACAATAAGAACACCACTCTGGTAAATCACCCCCTTTTACTTTTCTGTAATAGGAAACTACTGAGATGGCTATTTGTCTGTCCGTCCGCCTCAGATCTTAAAAACTACTGAGGCTGGAAGGCTACAAACTGGTATGTTGATCATTCACCCCTCAATCATCAAACACATCAAATTACAGCCCTCTAGCCTCAGTAGTCTTTATTTTGTATAAGGTTAATGATAGCCATGATCGTGCGTTTTGGTACCGCCCCAAGTGCCAACAACACATGCCACCACCGGGCCGTGGCTGAAAGTTTCCTGGTCCGCGCTGTGAGTTTCATGGGCCGTGGCTGAGAGTTTCATACAGCATTATACGCTGTACATAAAACTCGACTGCGTCGAAGAAACTTCTGCGCACTTTTTACTTGTTTTATTATAAAGTAGCCACAGACAGAGGCGAACAAAAATATCCTTTGGCGAAAGTGAAGACATATTTGTTCATTTCCCATCCAGGGAAGCTTGCCAAAGCCCATCTCGCAAAAGCTGGAGAGGCAAAACTTCTTTTTGATCATGACGAAATAATTATCTCGGGCAATGCGCGGGTGATTCCGATAATGCTTTCACCTTCATCGGGTGAATTGCTGTAAAGAAAACGGAAGTTGGGGTGGTGTGTGGCGGGAGGGGGATGTGGAGAGGCAGTGGTTGGGTGTTAAGGAGGAAGGATGGTGAGGGTGAAGCTTTCGGGAAAAGAATCTCAAATTGCATGTGGAAGAACGAGGGAAAACCTCTCCATTCTTCATAACAATATGCAAACGAATACTAGTCGCGTTTTGTGAATGATCCTTCAGCCTTTCAGCGCCATGTATATGAAGACGAGGAAGCAAAACAATATAGCGCCCGGAAAAATGTAAATAACGTCGACAATATCAGCATTATTAGCCTTCCATGTCATTCGGAATCGAAGATAAAAATATTGGCAATTAGCTTTACTTTAGATCATCGGAACTATTTCCTTAAAAAAAGGGGGGGGGGGAAACAGGACTAAGCTTCATGAAAGCAATGATAACAATGACGAGATTCTAGAATATTATACAAAGAAAATGTAAAGCTTCATTAAACTTAATAGATGTTGAATGAACCGCCTTAATGCATAATAGACAGGCTTTGGAATAATAACATTTTCCTCTCTTCTCGCTCTTTCGCCTCTTTCGAATATGGGAAGATATAATGCCTTCCATTCAACGAGCAAATTTGCACACGATTTAATGATTCACTTTGATTTGATTAGGATGTAAAATTCTTATTTTTATCACAACGATCAATCCTATTAATTAACTTGCAACTAAATCGATAGTTTTAATGGTTTAGTATAAGATTAATTATTTTAGAAATATAACTAAAATACTTACAACTTAAATTTCATTTACAGAAAATATCACCAAATGTCTTTGTACATATTTTGGCAAAGAAAACGCGATTTTCTATAAATCTCGGCAAGGAAAAAAAAAAAAAAAAAACTGACGTCACGAGCACCTCTCCACAAGTCAAACATTTTCCGTAACGTTCATCAGGTTTCGTTAACATTCCTCTAGAACGCTAAGCAGTCCTGTGCTAGAAGTGTTCGCTTTTATTTTCGCAAAGAGCAAAACCTCGTCGTTCGTCTCCCCTTTTTCAGTCAGTGATATTGCTGGGCCACGAATTGTTCCGGAACCTTTACTGGATGATTTGGAAAACGGTGGGAAGCCGATGGAAAGAGATACCAAAAGTTTTATGGCCGAGATAGAAAAGATTTGGATAATAGTCGAGCATAAAGGGATTGGTAAACGTGAGGCTGGACAATTGAAAAGTCATGAAAAGGCATTAAAAGGGTCGTTGGAAAGGAAGAAATTGACTTCATGGAGGACATAGTATAACAGTATTAGAGGACGGATAGAAGGACTGCACCAGTGTTGGCCCAGTGTGTTTAGTCCTTATTAGACGTTAGGGCCTTCGATCGATGTATACAGTCATGGCTACAATATCATAGATGGGTATCACAAAGACAATAAAAGCTTATATGTGTAGATATTATAAAGAATATAAAAGGTTATCTGTAGTACTAGGTATTCATTAATTTCTAAATATTGCTTTTTCTTCGTAACTGAATCACTGGAATTCCAGAGGTTCAATGTGAATGCAAAAGCTCTTTATGATAAGAAAGCTCACAATAGTCTCACTTCACAGTTTCCATATTTGATGTTGCTTCTTTTTCATTCTAAATAATTTATGATTTACTGCTGGTTCTTTTTTTTCCTGAGCTGCTTTTCTTGTTGTGTTTCTTAGGCTTGTAAGGTACTGCTTTTTAATTTTAATTGATTAACTCGGCATGTCATTAACTGGAGTTTTGAAGAAGATGACCAAGAGTGGGGCGGAGTTTTCAAGAGTAGCTGTCCGTACAAAATCAATCAAACTAACAATATGAACACACACATTATCGGACGCCATTAATAATATATATATATATAACACCTGTCCATATTCACATGAACAGGGGCACAGAAACAATATATATATATATATATATATATATATATATATATATATATATATATATATATATATATATATATATATATATATATATATATATATATATGTGTGTGTGTGTGTATGTATATAAATATATATAATAGAGAGAGAGAGAGAGAGAGAGAGCCAATATTTCACATTTTCACCCAAACGAAAGTTTTACGTTCATGCAAAAGAAAAATTATAAGTTATGAGGTGTTTCTCCATTTCCCCGAACCTAAAAAACAGCTTTATGCCACCTCCTGTACAACATTGATTTTTTATTTCTTCTGCTGGGTCACCATATTCTGCAAGACTGGTCAGTTTTCTGACACAGTTTCACTCGTATTCAATTCACTATTTATTCAGGAGAGAGAGAGAGAGAGAGAGAGAGAAGGTTAAATGATAACCAAACCTCAGCTTTACAGAAAATAGTGTCAGTGTTTCGCCCCAATACCCACTGAGGTCCTCTCTTGGTCCCTTGAAATGATAATATTCATGGTCACTGCAAGTTTTTCTTTCTCCTTCCGCGTTCTCTCTTTTCCTTGAAATACTTGGAAACGGTTTAAATTCTGAATGGAGAGATTAGGATAATGAAGCTGGCGAAGGAGTTCTTCCTGTCCTTTGGAAGGATTTCTTTAGGGATCCAATTCAGTGCATGTTCCTTACACTTTTGTGTTTCATTTTTGTTTTATTGCCGTATTTTATCATGTCTCCTTCCATCTCCCTTCATTCTACAGTTTCGTGCATTCCTTCGTCTTATCAGTCTCCTTCGTTCTCCTTTTACCAGCAGCCAAGATTTCTTCTTCTTTCCCTCTTCGGCAGAAGGCGAGATTTCACGCGAGGGTTGACAATGACAACTCGATTCCGTTTGCGCCAGAAAAAGACAATAATTGGATCTCGGAGATTTCAGACGAGTCTTGTCGTTATCGCCTTTATATCAGGAACGATTTTCTTCTCTCTCGAGTTTGCATAATGTGTGGACCCACTTGTCGAGGAATTCCAAAGGCATTAATGAGACAGCTGATGGAATTCTAGTCTCTCTCTCTCTCTCTCTCTCTCTCTCTCTCTCTCTCATCAACTATCAACTATTAATATGCGTAAATATATTTTTAAATATCATTCTTCCGCGCGGGTATGTTTCACACCCAAAGTTCCTTGACCCACTCATCTCTTGATGGCGTAACTGTGGTCAGGGGAGTTCACTACCTCTGTCCCAGGAAAGATGAAGTCCTGTAGAATCTTGGAATAAAGTTCTCACGATAACAGATTGAATCAAGTAACGTAAATGTTTGACAGACTACAAAAGAAAGAGTGAAAGACAGGACTCGACAGGGGAATATTAGACAGTATGCTACGGATAAGCAGGACGTTTAAATGGCCAAGGCAGTGTTATCATGCTCAGAAAACAGACTTTCAAAACTTAACTGCAAAAATTTATTGTCCATGAATTAACTTTATAAAAATGATGCCTTGACATAACAAAGCTTAACCTTACAACATTGTCCACTAAGACTTACTCTACAAATCTCCAGTGACATTGCTATCCCTTTCATGTTAAACATAAAAGCTCAGTTTTCACTCTTCAGGAACTCTAGCCGTTTAATGGGAGCAGGATTTGCCATGAAAGGGATGTAAGGGAGAATGAAGGCTTATCCGGCAGTTGCGACAGAGAGCCATTTCTGCCGTGTTAGGGAAATGACAAAAAAAAAAAAAAAAAAAAGACACAGGAATTTATGTTTAGCCTAAGGTTCAGTACTCAGAATTTCTTAATTTTTTTTTTTTAGTCTCTCTCTCTCTCTCTCTCTCTCTCTCTCTCTCTCTCTCTCTCTCTCTCTCCATAACTCAAAACCTCAAGATCCCCGACCATAGATCAAATTCTGTAACACTGATGAAAATCTTTGTAATTCATCACTTTGAACGAGCAGCCATCACTTCTCGCCTGCGTGTCCATCATCGCTTTATCATCATTATGGAGATGATGGAATCATCGCACGAGTTAACATGAAGGGATTTGGTCTTTTGTCCAGTGAATTGAAATGTGCGAAGGTTTTATTAATGTAACTAAGAAAAAAAAACACGAAATCAAGCATTTAATCATTTCTTTTAATTAGCGAAGTGATACAAGGTTCTGAATATCTTCTTGGAAGGTGCTGAAATGCTTTGGAATAATGTCTTATTGTCGCTTAAGAATATTCTTTTCAGTTAATATCAGAAATTTATTAGGGTTTAATGTATTGGTCAGGTTTCATTACATATTTTTATTAGATGACAGACAAATAATTACTTATGGAATTCCTATAAACTTAATGCAATTGAATAAGTTATTAATGTATGAAAAGCCACTAAAGGTCAACGTAATCCTCTAAGTTAATAAGTTATTTTAACTAAGGTATTTACTCTTGAACGAGTCTTTTAAGAAAGACTAAAAAAAAAAAAAAGGGGGATCTGGAAGAAAAACCTGTGGGCGATCCCTCACAAACAATGAAAATCCAGCGGCCCTAAAGCAGGAGCTGAAGTTTTTTCACGTTTGTTTTTTTTTTTTTTTAAGTATCGAATTTAGAGGGGGGGAAAAGAAAGATGATATATTTTGGGATGTTTCTAGTGTTTGAGGGTCATGTGGGTTTCATCCCCTTTAAAGCAAAATTCTCTCTCTCTCTCTCTCTCTCTCTCTCTCTCTCTCTCTCTCTCTCTCTCTCTCTCTCTCTCTCTCTCTCGTTTATAGAAAGAAAAACAGACAAAGTTGTCGGATTAGAGGGGAACTCCCTTCATGTGACGTTATGAAAATACACTTGCTCTCTTCTCTTTCTATTCCCAGGTTAATATTCTATTACTATCTTTCGAATAGAATTTATTTTCTCCAAAAGGACTGAAGTTGGAGCTATTCCTGTGTGCTTTACTGTTTCAGCGCATCAAGAACTATGTAAACACTTTTAATTTTCAATGTAAGAATTTAAATCCACTTATTTGTATATAAATACATACATACATACATACATATATATATATATATATATATATATATATATATATATATATATATATATATATATATATATATATATATATATATATATATATATATATATCTGTGTGTGTGTGTAATGGGTCTGCACATAACTCTCAATTGCTCTGCAATTATATACATATAAATTGCATAAGTAAACCAATCACAGTGACGTGATGCATCCAAAATGTCAAAAGATCCGTAGTCACATAGTTGTATTCGAAGTTGAAATATATTTGTGAAGAATTACTAAAATGAACAGTAACAAGAACAAGGGAATAAACACTAAAGTCAAACATTTTACAAACGTCACTGTGGATCTTTCGATATATGTATAAATGTATGAATATATCCAAATATATATATACAGGGAATAAATATAATATATCATATATATATATTAATATATATATACAATATATATATATATATATAAATATATATATATATATATATATATATATATATATATATATATATATATATATATATATATATATATATATATATATATATATATATATATATATATATATATATATATATATATATATATATATATATATATATATGTACTGAGTCCGGTTAGGAGGGTTAATTTGAATTTTGAATGAAGGTTTGCCTTAGGGGCCAACTCCTAGAGCTCAGAACATAAGCAATAAATGTAATTACTAGGATAATTTACCTTGATATTACATCTACTTAACAGAGAATGAGAAGGTCGCCTTTCAAACCAGTCAGGTAACTTTAAACTGAGTTTATTTACAAGCTGAGCAATCAGAAAATTAATATGAACTGGCTGACTGAGCAATGTGCAAAAAATGTAAGATTATACGTATCAAATAAATAAATCTGAGAAGGGCTACAGCCCTGAAAGAGTTGGACACGCAATGGAAAGCCACTGCTGTTGAGACTGGCTGATAAATAATAATTAATGGTGATTTTAGCGAAACATGAATGCAGAGGGGGACCGTGTTATTTGCCCCTGGACTGCTGGTGGTCTAAAGAGTCTTGCACGTAGCAAGATGGTAGTTAAACTTCTAAGGCAATTTGGTTCACCAGGGCAGGGGCAGAAAACTAGAAGAGCCAGATAAAAGGATTCTGGAAAAGAATTCCAGGTTAGCATCTGGATACATAGACTTTCTCTCACATGAAATTGCTTATTCACAATGGAGGAAATTATCAATTAGATTTAATTAGCACATGGTAACACTATGGTGGGAATGCTCTAATTGTTATCACAGAACAAACTTAATTTAAGCTTGGAACAAGTCATGAGGGCAAATGTTTGTGCTAGGCTGTGGGAAACAATGGGATTTTGTTTTGGGAGATTGTGTGGAACTACTGAAAATGGAGAGAAATTTTGTTCAGGAAAAGAGCACTGGTTTTTGCAACTTCAAGACGTACCTAATTGCAAAAATGGAGCCATTTTGAAATCCATCTGCCTCGTTTGACTTTTTGGCCAGTGGAAGAGAACAGAACCAGCACCATTCACGCTGTTAAGCTTCAGCGACCTTGCTCATTAGAGGAATTTTTATTTTTCAATTAGGTTTTCGAGGCATCCCATTTTATTTTTAGGATGACATCGGTAGATCTGGAAGAAAAACAACAGAAAAAAGGTCGAAGGGAAAAAATAGTTAAGACCAACTCAAGGGTCATTAGCAAAACTGTCCTGATTGGTCCTTCTTTTAATCTGCCATGTTTCCCCAAAACCATATGATATTGGGGTTAGGATTTCATCTTCCCCCCTAGTGGGGTCCAATACCCAGGAGCCATGATATTGATTTTAGAAGGACTGAAAAAATTTCTGTTAGTGAAAATAGGCCTGTATATATAGTTTTAGTTATATAAAAAAAGTATAATATATATATATATATCAAAGACTGTATATATATATTAATTTTATGGTTTTAATTTTTATTTTTGGTTATTAATTAATGTTTGCAAAAAAATTATTATAAGCATGAATATTAAGCAAACAGATTATTATATCTATGACTCAAGATTTACAAATAATAAAGCATTGTTCTTTCCACAAGACCCTCAAAACTTGATCTTGCACCACACCAGTAAAATGCTCGGATTTAGAATCCGTGATTTGGCAAAATGGGTCTGCACATGACACTTAATTTATTAGTTATCTTCAGCATCTGATGCCCAGATTTGCTGCAGAAATGGATAGAGAGAGAAATTAGGCTTTGACTGGAAAATTTTTAGAGGAGAGAGTTTACACTCTTTTACGTAGGGATGGGTCTCTATACAATCATGATACTATAATTAAGATCATTTTATTGTTTAATTCACAAAAGAGAAAAATATAGCCGTTATAAGTTTTATTTATTTCATGTAAAAAAAATTGCACTGGTATTTGGTGATGCACTCTGCTCTCATTCCTTACATTTATTTATGAACATATTTTCGAGCTCGTTACCTCTCCCAGTCTTTGCCAGATAAAACATAGAGAGTTAACATAATGCTCAGCTAATTACTCAAGGTACATTTGTCCTCCACTGCAATAATTTGCGTCCATATTCGAGGATATTTTTTGAAGTAGGTCGGAAGAGAGAGTTTTAAAGGTTATAACAAATATCAGTAATTGTGTGTGTTTAATATGATATTACTCAAGGAAACTCTTTATGAGATATTCAGACTACTGGACGAAAAATACAGAGGATGTATAAGAGAAAATGTATTTGTTTTTGCAAATATTTTTTACATACAAACAGAACTCTTTAGTCTCATGTATATTTACCTGTACAGCAATTAGTACTTCCACGTTTGCTGATCACAGTGGGAGATTATGTTTGAAATAATAATAATAATAATAATAATAATAATAATAAAATAATAATAATAATAATAATAATAATAATAATAATAATAATAATAATTCATAAGGAAGTAATTTTTGTTGGCTACATCCAGAAACTTTAAAATTTAGATTAAAAGAATTTGCTTATTAAAATGTTTTATGGGTAAAAATCGTTATTGTTTCAACTTTGACTTTAGAGTGTATAAAGTGATGAAACAACAGGAGAAAATATATTGAGATAAATTTCTCTCTGGACACATTCTCTGAACTCTCTCTCTCTCTCTAGAATTTTCTCTCATTGAAGGTGGAAAAGGACCACTATCCTTTTGCCGGGTTTTATTTTTTCACCTGTTCTTTTTTACGAAATTAGTGTTCACTAGACTTAAGTCTCCCTACGCAACAAATGACGCTCACCTTATGTAAAAAGACTTTTGTAAAAACCGGTCTTTCAGGACAGAATGATCAAAGCATGGGGAATTTGAAGAACTTCCTCTCTAACTTCCTTTGAAATTGCTCTTTGCTTTCAAAAGAGAGAAAAAGAGGAACCCAGTGATTTCTGTTCAAAAGCAAAAGCCCTAAATGTGCCCCTGAACAGGACAGGTGGGGGAACGAATAAAGAGATATTTGACTTCTAAAAGTCATGGTTTTGTCAAGAAGAAAACAAACCGAAGAAAAAAATTAAGAAAAAGGCAAACAACGTAAAAAACAAACAAGAACGAGATAACAAATTAAATTTTTTTTTTCTATCATGTTTGAGCGAAGAACAAACACGCTGTGACGTCTGAGCAGGATTGCTTATTTGGATGGACCTATTTTTTTGTCTGGTTTTGATGAGAGACTTTTTTTGTTGTTTGTTTGTTCTTATTCTATTGCAACTTTTTTTATTTTGGGGAAAGGAGAAAGTTAGGCAGGTGTATTATATTAAAAAAAAAAAAAAAAAGCAATAACAACCAGTACAATAGGTATATATATATATAAAGGTCTTATAGTTAAGACCAACTAAGGGTCATATATATCTATCTATATGAATGAATTTTTACTGTCCCTGATTGGTCCTTCTTCCCTAACTGCTTTCTGTCCCCCAAAACCATGTGATATTGGGGTTTGGATAATACATCTGTCCCCCTAGTGGTCGGTTTGAGCCCCAGCCGCCATGATTTTGATTTCAACTAACGGACTGAAGGGATATGAAAAATTTCTAAATAGTGATATATATATATATATATATATATATATATATATATATATATATATATATATATATATATATATATATATATATATATATATATATATATATATATATATATATATATATATGCTTATGTGTGTGTTTGTGTGTGTGTGTCTCAGATTTTGCAAAAACGTGTTGAGAGCATGAATCAGAAGGCAAACAGATATACTGTATATCTATGACTCAGGATTTACAAATAATAAAGCATTGTTCTTAAATTCACAAGACGCTCAAAACTTGCAGCTTGCACCACACCAGTAAAATGCTCGGATTTAGAATCTGTGATTTGGCAAAATGGGTCTGCACATGACTCTTAATTGCTCTGCAGTTATCTTCAGCACTGATGCTCAGATTTGCTACAGAAACGCGATAGAGAGAGAGAGCGAGGCTAGACTGGAAAATTTTTAGAAGAGAGAGAGAGAGAGAGTTTTTCTCTTTTACGTAAGGGATGGGTCTCCTATACAATCATGATACTATAATTAAGAGGCGTATATTGTTTAATTCACAAAAGAGAAAAATATACCGTTATAAGTTTTATTTATTTCATGTAGAAAAAAAATTGCACTGGTATTTGGAAGCACTTCTGCTCTCATTCCTTACATTTATTTATGAACATATTTTCGAGCTCGTTACCTCTCCCAGTCTTTGCCAGTAAAACATAGTGAGTTAACATAATGCTCAGCTAATTACCAAGGTACATTTGTCCTTCACTGCAATAATTTGCGTCCATATTCGAGGATATTTGCTTGAAGTAGGTCGGAAGAGAGAGTTTTAAAGGTTATAACAAATATCTTGGATTAATGTGTGTGTGTTTAATATGATATTACTCAAGGAAACTCTTTATGAGATATTCAGACTACTGGACGAATTTGCAGTTGTGCTAGGATACTGTAAGAGAAAATGTATTTGTTTTTGCAAATATTTTTTACATACAAACAGAACTCTTTAGTCTCATGCATATTTACCTGTGTACATTTATTAGTACTTACGTTTGCTGATCACAAAGTGAGATTATATTTGTAAATAATCAAGAATAATAATAATAATAATAATAATAATAATAATAATTTAATAATAATAATAATAATAATAATAATAATAATAATTTAAACAGCAAATGATGAGTAATTTTTGTTGGCTGCATCCAGAAACTTTAAAATTTAGATTAAGATAAGAACTTTGCTTATTAAAATAAATTTTTACGG
>NC_089770.1:30129428-30144428 GCF_040412425.1 Macrobrachium rosenbergii | reverse complement strand
TAAACATTTACTGGCTCTAGTTTGTGTCATTCACGGTGATAAACAAAGGTACTTTAAAAATTCTTCCTCAGTTGCAGTTCAAACATTAATTTACGTCGAATTATCTAATTTAAAAAAAAGTACTAATATTCATAAGTTGATTGTTAAAATGCTTAATAAAGGCAGATTCAATTATATTTCTCTTAAGTTACAAAAAAATTATCTCATTTTTAATCATGAAAAAGTATAGATCTGTTAAATATAACTGCCACGATAATCAGTTCTTTACCAGTTTGACCAAGGTATTTATTCTAATGGCAATAAAAGCGATTAATTTGTTTTGAGTTACGAACAATGATTTTTTTCTTTTGATTCATAAACAACAGTTATCTTGACACAAAGATTTGTGTTGTGTATGCGTCACATCTTTGTTTTTTTTACTGAAAAGGGAATTATTCAAATTAAGAAGGACGCGAATATCATTGTTCGTAACTCCCAAAACAAATTAATGGCTGTATTTACACGATTCCTTGTGCTGATTTTATGGAGTGATTATCGTCTAAACAGCATCGTTTTTTAATTGTATAGACTGGAATCTTTCACTCTCAGTCTTTGTTCCATTCATTGTTAAGAGAAATACATGATCTGCGATGTCATTTGAAAACAGATAAATAGTCTTTTTAAATTAATAGTTACCTTGTTCATAAAATTGTAGGAAGTACAATCTCTTTAGCAATAGCCTGTTCTCTGTAGTTTCAGTTCTTCTATTTTAAAGTATTTTTTCCCCCGTATGTGACAAACTTCAAACTAGTGATTGGTGATGTTTCTTGTTAGTGGCTTTGAATATGTTTATGCTTTAAATGATTTTATGAAAACCTGATACAATGATTCCACCTTTCTGGGCGTATATATTTGTTGCAGTTTGTGACTTATTCTGAACATATATATATAGGGGATATTTTTATATTATATTGAATTTTTCCAAAGCATATATTTTTTTTTTTTATATATATATATACATATTTGACACAAATGTTGCTTTCTTCAATGATGTTTTAACATATATTCTTTAGGAGTCTCCGGCACTCACCGCATACAAAAGGCCATTAATGAACAAAACGCCAAATAAATGCATTTTTAATATATATATATATATATATATATATATACATATATATATATATATATATATATACATATATGTATATATATAAATATATATATATATAATTAGAAATAACTATATATCATAATTAAAGGGATATTTGGCCTGAGTTATCAATATATATATATAAGATATATGTTAAAACATCATTATATATATATATATATATATATATATATATATATATATATATATATATATATATATATATATATATATATATATATATATATATATATATATATATATATATATATATATAGAAATCATCAACACACAATCACGTGTGGAGAAATAAATTTCTGACTCACGACCCGGGATCAACCCAGGTCTCTCAGGTGGAAAGAGGGCGTTACCCACTGGGCCATACAAGTCTAAAAGAAGTTGGAACCTGAGAGATGAATTACCTGGGCAAGCTAACTGCTTGCATACCAGCAAAGTTTTCCCCAACTTCCCGACTCAGCAATGACCCAATAGACAACATTTCATTCCCAGGTGAATAAGATGAAATCATCAACACACAATCACGTGTGGAACAGAAATAAATTTCTGACTCACGTCGGGATTAATTAGGTGGAAAGCAAGGGCGTTACCCACTGGGCCATACAAGTCTGAAGTTTGAGAGCAACTGCACCCAGGAATTACCTGGGCAAGCTAACTGCTTGCATACCAGCGAGTTTTCCCCAACTTCCCGACTCAGCAATGACCCAATAGACAACATTTCATATTATCCCTTCTATGAATAAGATAGAAATCATCAACACACAATCATGGAATAAATAAATTTCTGACTCACGTCGGGATATATATAGGTATATATAGGGCGTTATATATATATATAAAATTAGAAATCACTATAAGCCAGAAGGGATAATTAATGAAATGTTGATTGGGTCATAGTCGGGAAGTTGGCCTGGTATGAGTTCATCAACAGGTTCCAACCTTTACATTAGTGGGTAACCCTTGCTTTCCACCTGAGAGTGGGTTCTGATCCTGACGTGAGTCAGAAATTTATTTCTGTTCCACATTTGTTCACTCAGAAGGGAAACATCATTGAAGAGCAGTTAGCTCTCTCTCTCTCAGGTTCCAACTCTTTTCTATGGCCCAGTGGGTCTCCACCTGAGAGACCTGGGTCTGATCCTCGTGAGTCAGAAATTTATTTCTGTTTCGTGATTGTGTGTTGATGATTTTATATATATATATATATATATATATATATATATATATATATATATATATATATATATATATATATATATATATATATATATATATATATATATGCTTCCTGCTGAATCATTTCCATTTGAAGAATCGGTCCTGTTTATTATTTTGTTACTTCCGTGTTTAGTTTCTTATCCCCCCCCCACTAGTTACTATCGTTTATTTTCATTTCCCTCTTTTGGTTTGTTTGTTTCCTGCTCCTACAATATAAGTACACTTGTAAAATTAAAAGTTCAATAGTTTTACTTTACACACCTCAGTCCCATTTCCCGGAACAGGCAGCACTCAGCTTGACCCCGCCTGGCAGAGACAACAGAGTCCCTAATCCCTTCATTTCTGCAGCGTTACCTGACCTGAGCCCCAGCTTACCTGACCTTGAGTGAAGTCAGAGTATGGTTGAGGAGATAACTGAGATTTGATGGAACAATATTTGAAATTATAGTTCCGGACTATATACTGATAGACAGGTAAATAGGTAAAGGGATATTTTGATCTAAGAAATTTTTATCTTCCCACGATGAAATTCTTTTGTTTAGAAGTGCATTTTATTCAGCGTAGATTTCATTCCATTTATAATCAATTTAGTCTTTCTGTTTAACGGTTTAGATAAATTTTTCCTCAATTTTCCGATTTCAACGTGCTGCTCCCTCTTCTCAGTCTTGTCTAGTGTTTCTTGTCACTTCGTTATTGTTTCATTTTTATTACTTGTATTTATTTTCTTTTCTACAACTTCTCTTTTTTCCTTCTCATTTTCTGTTTATCTTTAAAATTTCTTTATGGGCAAACTTCATGGCCATGTGATTTCAATTCTAAAAGTAATATTTTTTTACTTGCTGTTTTCATTCACTTCCTCCTCTTTGCTGTCTCATGTGAGTTTCCTTCATTTTGCAAAGTGACGAAACACACTGAAAAGCAAATGCGATCGAACCCGCAAACACTAAAGAAACAAAGTGTTATCCATAAACTTGATAACATTCTCAAAGGCCAACATAAAGCCACAATTCAGCCGAATCCCCCATTCTTGATCACAGCCATTTCGGGTAATGGTGAAGGAGAGAAAACTCCTCCTACACAAGTCAAGACTTATCTGGCAATTTCCAGGCCATCAGCCTCTCCTGATGTCGTTCCGGGTAAGGTCGAGAGGAATACGTTTCTTCAAGCAATACTTAATGCAATGATATTACGTGGTATCGTATTTGAATAAGAGGTTCTTGTCTTCTATGATATCCGTAGCTTCCTGCTCATATCCGCATTGAATTAATTATATAATAATTTATTCATTATACAATTTTCGTGTGGAGGAAGAAGGAAACATTAATTATTAAAAAAAGGATAAACAAAGTAAAATGACGTCAAACTGAAAAGAAAAGAAGGGGTGCACTCTCTGAAACATAGTGCATTGTTTGGCTATATAATTTATGGGAAAGTACCGACACTAAAATCCAGATTCATTGTTTGTGCAAACTCGGTTTTCGTGTTGAATTGCTTTATTTCTATTGGTTCTTTTCCCAGTTTTAAAAATGCTGTCACTGTGAACCTACTGGCACTTTTGACCGTAGGTAAAACTGATATAATCCAGTGAACATTTAGTTTTATTTTAGAAATTTCTTTATCAATTTAGCTTTTGTTCTTGGATAAAAGTTTGATAGAAGTGAGTTCTGGGACTTGTTGAACAACTCATTATTCAAGTAGTAACATTTCTGAGAAGATACTGACAAATAATGAGGAGGATCGTTAACTTTGATGAAGAACAACTGAATTACTTTATTGCACGGTAGTTAGATCTCGTTCACGTGTAATTGGTGCACTGTAGGAATTACTAAAAGGCATTTGCAGCGTCCCTATGGCACCTAGCTGCGCCCACCTTTTAGCTTTTTAAAACTTTACCTCCTTTCCCGCTTCTCCATTACTTCTTTGTGCAAATGTGGGTTTTTTTCCCAGTTGCATCTTTAGATCTTTTTACTTTATTTTTCTAATCTCATTATATTTCTGACCAGTCACCTCAACCATTCTTGCCACTCTCTGGGAGGCTGAGTGGCCGGAAGTGCTTGGTTTGACAACAAACATTTCGGAATATTAAATCTTCTAGTCGAGGAATTTTAGTAAAATCGACCTAACTAATTTGCAGGAAGTTCAAACTTGGCACAGTTGTACACTGACCTATACTGATTAAAATCTTAAAAGTCCTTATATATTGAAGTTGTGCGCTAGCCGCCATATTGGAAAATAGCGGCCGATTTTCATATTTTCGTATTTATCTTCTAAACCGTTAAAGTTACAGAAAATATGCGAGGACTAGGAAATATTCCTCATACAAAAAAAAAAAACACCCAGTAAGTTTTCTCATAGGATGAAAAATAAAAAAGTTACGATGTAAACTGTATTTTCCCCTATGCTTGAATGCAAAACAGTACGCATTATCAGATTAAACAGGAAAGAATAATAACTTTAAAAACTAATATACATATATGTGAAATCATCAACTTCATGAAATATTTGCAGTTATTATTTCAGTGTTTATAGAAAATTCTGATAGTACAGTATACCAAAATAATATTAGACAATTTCCAATCTAAATGAAATCGAACTTTTCAATTCAATTTGGTTTATGTAATAACCGGTCTAAAAAAATTTCTGAATTACCAGAAACAGTTATCTGCCAGATCACATCACAATATACAATGAATATTAACTAATTCATATTTTTAAGAGGTTACAAAGAACATTTGGATAATACTGAAAAAATAATAATAATGTTCATTTGCAAAAGTAAAATCAGTACATTCTGAATCTGTTCTTTTTATGCAATACTGAATTGACATTATTTTTTTCTAATTTTCCAGAAATATAGTGAATTACTCATATGTCTCATCACAGTTGGTAACAAATAATTTTTAATAATGAATTATCATATGAATATCAAAAGTGCTATACACGTTTTCAAGTCTGTTATTTCACAATTTTCGAGCTCAGTATTCTGGTTCTTCTAAAATTATTTCAACTGAGTTTTCACAATTAGTTCTTTGGCATTCTCCACACATCGCTGAGCAGTGCATACCGAACTGTGCACATTTGCACCTGTTGTTGCATGCAACCTTGCAATTGCATGAAACCAGGTTCAGGAGTTTCAAAGGAGCCGCCTCTTTGATAATAGGGATAGGTTTCAGTGATATTTCTATCATTGACCGACCCCATTTTGTTGGATCAGGCAGTTTCCAAGCCATTCCTGTACTTGCAAATACACTCTGTAGGAGTGCTGTTCTGCAGCTGCGCTGGTTGGGGTAAATATCCAGTTGAAAAGATGAACTTAATTTCTTCTTTGCAATAATTCTATTATAAACGAAATATCTGAGCTCAATCAATGACTTTGATTTAGATCCATACCATTTAAGAATGAACTTTTCACCGACATCTTTTATAGCATCCCTGCTGGCATCCCTGTGATTGAATATTTTCATTTGGTCTCACAAAACCTGATTATTTTGCTGAATTCTAAGTGCTCTAACTTTACCTTTTTTGTACAGTGCAGATGTGCCAGACCCAGTCATGGCATAAACAAAAAGCAAAATGTCACAGCTTTCACCCATATGTGTTTTCTCCGTCTGAATGTTGTCAGTTTGTGAGATCTACCTGATTTTCCTGCTTTAAGATACCAAATGTCAGGGTGTTTATTAGGTAAAGCAGTTAAAAGCACAAACAAATCAGTATCCTGCCCAACAACAGTTGGATATTTTTCTTTAGCGTGATCAAGAGCAACTTTGATAAAAACATTATCTGCATCACTTTCGGCTTGTAGAACTGAATAACCTTTCTTTTACATTTCAAGCATAACAGCATCAATTAGAGCTCGTTTATTTATTCGGTTTGCTAGAAAATCTGATTGTGGAATAATAGCTGGTGTAATTTTTCATCAAATATTATGCTTCTTGAAGTTCTCTTTGCTGCTCGGCGCTCTTCCACAACTGTTTAAGTAGTGTTTCTCTCTGGATACCCATCAACAACTACACTGCAGCGTTTTCCGTAATGGCTATCAACATAGCTTACATACCAATCCAGTATCTGACCAAATGTTGCTGGTTTTGGCCAAGGAATAGAGTTGAGAGCTTTCCACTATCTAAAACATAATATGGGTTAGAAGGTATCAATAAAGTCTCTTTCTGGGAGCAAAATTCATTCAAAATGGAGGACTTTCCTCCTTACCTTAACTGTGAGGAATCAAATAATGATGGGGGTACACTTGCTAGCTCATACTCGAAGTACTCTTTTATTTCCTTTTTACTAACTTCCAGGCATAACGTTCTGTAAAAGAGTTCTTGCTGGAAGCTTAGTATCACATTTTTATTATGCATCTTCATTGTGCCTGATGTTAGTTTAGACAAAGGAACAACTTTCCTCTTTCGCTGCAGGTTAACATTAGAATAGTTACTTCCTGAAAGTTAACTGATAGTTTCTTTTCCTATTTCCAGTGCTCTATCACATGTTACTGTTTGGTCTGCTACCAGCCCATCTGAGATGTTAACCAATTGTCCTGATAACTGAGGAAATGGACTATGTTCTTTTAACCAGTTAATAAACTTGCTAAGATCATCATTATCTCTTGATATTCGAGATTTTCTAGATTCTGCGTTCATCAGAACATTTTTTACATTAACCACAGTAAACTATGATAAACCCTCAGAGATCTCAAAACCAATTGAAGCTGATGACACCCACATCTGTAGAGTTGAATCCGTTATTCCCTGACTATGAGTAAGCCCAGGAGTTGCTTGTAAAAAAAATAATAATAATAATAATAAATATTATTATTATTATTATTATTATTATTATTATTATTATTATTATTATTATTATTATTATTAAATTTACTAATTTCTTGAGTCGATATATCGCCCTATACAGCATAATGCATTTTTCATAAACGTCAAACTGCTTTCAAATACGTAAATATGTTATAATTGAGTATCTAAGTTCTTTAATTGAACATATCTCTATTATTTTCAATTCTACCAGAAAAATTGTTTTTACCAATATTTTCTATTTTTTAAAATGGAACAATTTTTAACTCTTGAAAAGTTTCTGTATCTGCAACTGTTTACAAGTGATTGCGGAAAAACAGCCTGTATCAATGAGGGCTTTTAGTATGTTCTCCAGTGCGGCCTAAAGTAACAACAGACCAATTTTCATGTTCCCGCAAATTTGTTAAGTCGACTGATTTTTTTTTTTTTTTTTTTTGCCTAAAATTCCTCGACTATTCTTTAAAATCTTTATATTATTATTATTTTTTTGTGATTTTGCTATACATCGCATTAAATCATCCATTTTGACTCATCTGCCCTGATGACAGCTTTGTGAAAGAGAATTAACGTGAAGGGATCATATCCATTGCACATGGCTCATTAATTAGAGTTGATGGAACTTCCATTACCGGTGTTGCCCATCGGGTCAGTATTGTTTTTAGTAAAAACATAGTATTCTGTGATCCCGTGAGTGAATCTGCTTGAGCCGGTGCTGTTTAGTAGATAAACTGACACATACATTTGAAATGATAAGTTATTCTGAAGTTTACTTATTTCCTTCAATTTACGGTCATTTTAAGATAATGGCTGGGAATTTAAATTTTCATTAAAGTTCATAAATATTTCGAGTTAATATCATTATTTGAGATGATAATTAAGCTTTGATTTAGTAATCTCCTTTTAACTGATACATCCATTTGGCGTTTATACATCAGTTTGAAAAAGTACAGGATTAAGTTACTTTGAGCGTATGGGTTAATTCCATTGTAAATAGTTATTTTGAGGTAATATAAAATTCTTGTTTTATATGAGGTTTGCGTTGATACCACAATTTTGAGTTGTTGTCGTCTGAGATATTGCTTGGTTGAGTACAGTAACTCTGAAGATTACAACCTTCCCCATTTGTTAGAACTGCATTGTTTCATCTATTGCTTTTAAGATAACTTCACTTCATGCATTCATTTGTGCAAACTCCAGATTATGAGAAGCCGTTCTGTCTGGCTGTAGATACCAGCGATATTGGAGTAAGTGCAGTAATGTTCCAAATCAAAGATGGCATTCGCCATCCGATAGCCTATTACCCCAAAAAACTGAATCCAGCAGTAACTAGATGTAGTACAGTCGAGAAAGAACTACTAGGAATGGTACTCACTATGAGGCATTACTAGGCTTATCACACTGATCATCAGTTCCTGCTCACAGTCTGCATGGATCACAATCCGCTAAAATACTGCACCAAATTCAGAAATCAAATAAACGTTTAATGAGATAGAGTCTCAACATGCAAGACTATGATTGGAAAATAGAACACATAATGGGAACAGATAATAAGATAGCCGACGTGCTGTCCCGACACTAATCAGAGCAGCTCTCGTAATCAAACCCAGTAATGTCAAGGTTTCATTTTCACTGTGCTTGGTCCTAATCCAGAGCTTAGGCGCCAACCACTACGTGTATTTTTTCCTCTTCATCCCTTTGCGAATTTGAGATTATAAATAGTAGGTTATATCCCCTGACCCAAACTATTCTCTAAACCTTGTCGTAACTATCTCTCCACAATCTTTGGCCATACTAGTGTCATGTATATAGGTGCAAATTAGCACACCATGTTAGCCAGTTTGCCGGCAGGATTGTTAAAATTACAACAGTTGAACGCTGTAATAATAAATTAAGATGTATGCAGATTAAAAATTCCATGAATTGAAAGAAGAAAGTTTGTATTTTATGAATCAAAAGTAGCTAGGGAAAAATTTACAATGTCTAGCTAGGTTATTGAATATAATTGCATGCATAATGCTGTAAAAAAAAATTCGAATTTGATAATAACTGCAATTTTACTAAAAATTATTTGTAGTAGCCTAAATAAACTCAATATAGTATCTTATTTGACAACCGCTGCATTTTCATTCAAATTTATTTGTAGCAAAGAAGCTCAGTAGAGTGACTTCTTGCAAATAAGTTAAAGTAAACATACACTGTAAGTAAAATAAAGATCTTAAATTTCGATTTCATTTTGGGGACTAAGGTTAAGAGAGAGGAAGGAGATAAATTTGAAAATTGATTAAAGCTAGACCGACATTCACTCCCAAATAGGGCGTAAAATGTCTTAAGGGGGAAGGGGGCGGGGTGGGAGTTGTAACATGCAGTTGCAGTCTCCAAGAGCACGTGAAGATTCACTCACTTTTCAAATTTAGTTAAATCATTTAAAAGTACGGACAGTGAGTCAAACACACGACCACCCAGAACCGAGAAGCTGGGGACGTTGAAAACAACCCTGATCTTAGCATCCGCTAAAATTCTCGGAGCCTTCACGACAAACTCCACCCCTTCTCTCTGAGCCTTCAATCCTGCCTTTGTCACCCTTTGATTTCCCTTGGGCTTTCGTCTTCTCCTTATTTCCAGCACCGCTCCTGTGTTCCGCCAAAAACATGGAAGCCAGCAAGTAATGGTCAAACGCCACACGCGACACAAAGGATTTGGAGACTGGATCAGAGATTATATAAGGGCTTTGACCCAGGGAGATGAGAGAGTTCGTTGGCAGCCAGTATCAGAGTAGAGTCCTTCTCAGGTCTCTCTCCAACCGCCCTTCCCCTCTCTGTCGTGCAATAGTCCCACCAAGTCCCTTGCTTTATTGCAAAGTCTAGTCTATGTTTATCAAGATAGCGCATCCTATGGGAAGGGTATAGTCTGGATTTTGGAGTTGTTACGGCACCCAGTCTTCAATTATAATGTTCATTCTTTCTGATATCTCTGCCCCTTGGAGTTCTGAGAAAAAATAGTGAAGTGTTAACATTTTCATTTTGAGTAACGTAAGCAATTCAAAACTTTGTTATTTCATATTACTCCTCTCAGCCTTCAGCATTCCATAAGTGAACTAGAAAGTGTTTTCTTAGTATCAAGGTAACAATAAGTTTGTCTTGCAGAATAGTCATTTGTTGCTGTGTCCACCTGTTCGCCCACGGTGCCAATTCCTTAATTCCCAATGTGGAAGATCACTTCAAGATTCATTCCTGAAGACTTACATGCCTAAAGGGCAGAATCTGTGTATTTATGTAATCTAGAGGTTTCCCCCCACCGTGATTTTATTGCTAGAGATAATTAATTCTGTAGTTAAGAATTTTGCCATAGATCGTAAATCTTTTAGGGTGTCACTTTGCTTTGTGAGTAATGTAATATCAGTCCCACGGAACTAGTGAGGAGCTCCCTTGCAATATCCTTCTGATCCTTGTAATAAAACCTAAATTGTGAAGTCTTGCATTTCTTTTGGAAACCATTTTTTATTTACTGCTAACTTACTTCTTTTCACGAGTTTAACTGAGCAGTCAGGTGAGTTTCAGAGTGTGTTTAGGGCCAGATAAATCAGCCCCAGGTTAGGCTTGTGAATATATATACATACACACACAGATATATATATATATATATATATATATATATATATATATATATATATATATATATATATATATATATATATATATATATATATATATATATATATATATATATATATATATATATATATATATATATATATATATATAAATATCTAAATAGGGTGAGTCTCGACTCAGGATACAATCTCGAAGGCGAAAGGAAACGGCACTATTGTTACAATTCGTTTATTATGCCGACGTTTCACGACAATTGCTATAGTCGCATTTTCAGGGCTGCAATGATTAAAAAAAATTTCTACAAAAAATCGCATTAAAACATCGATATATACATATAAATTATAAGACAAATAAAAACGGGGGGAATAGGCACAGGACATACCTAAACCGTAGTAGTAATAAGACTAAAAAACAAAAGTTTTCTCAAAAATAGGACGAGAGAAGAAAAGATATAAACAAAAGGTTAAGCAATGAACAATTGAACAGAGGTTGTTTGAATATTTAGTGTTAGGACCGTCTTCTTTATGATAATAGATTCTAATATATTAAGGTCATTTTCATTTTGGGCTTGTCCTATTATAGAAAAAAACTTTATAATTAATATCAGTTTTGCACATTTTTACATGATTTCTTATATGTGAGTGGTCTGGATTAGACAGTTTACATCCAGTTCTGTAGCTTACACCTTTATGGGAATCTATGCGAATCCATAGTAGCCTCCTCGTGCATTCGACGTAAATCCCACGATCACATCCTGGGCAAACATATTTATAAACGATGTTCGATGACAGGAGATGGCTAGGACGATCCGTGAATTTAAATATCGATCCGATAGTACGTGGATTCTTGGGTATCAGTTTCAGGTCTACAGCTGTGAACGTTCTTTGAAATATGGCAAGAAATTTCTTCCTAAAGTTGTTGTCATTTAGGTAGGGAAAATTTTTTAAATTTTTTTTTTCTTTAATAAGTAAGTGGAATCTCTACTTTTTGTATTTCCCTTTATCTCCTCTTACTTCTTCCTAATGAGTACCATAATTATTCTTTGGAAGCTTGAACTTCAAGTCAGTGGCCCCTATAATAATAATAATAATAATAATAATAATAATAATAATAATAATAATAATAATAATAATAGCTTCAAATGACATGATATTTCTATTACAGTATTTCAAAGGAAAATATGATATCACATATTTTCTGGTAGTCATTGAGAGCGAATTGGCAATGCTGTATTAATATCAGAGGATATATGTTTTATTTTATGAAATGAAAGTATTCTGAAGCTTCCTGAAAAGTCATGATAAAATTTTTGGAAGAAAGAAGAGAAATCCTCTGTATATAATGAAAAATATCAGACTGAAATTTCCTTTTTCAGTTTTATTAGTTTCCAGATCATTTTCCTCTTCGCTTTTATTGCTTCTTCACCTGAAACTCTCGACAATGACTGGAGTTCAGAAGTAAAAGTTAGATTTCATTTAGGCTTCTGCAATAAAACTTTAAAGTCCAATATTTTCTGAACAGCAAAATATAAAAATTTAAGGACTTGCCAAACCTCGATAAGCTTTAAAATTCCTTAACAACGAGACGAATTTTACGGTGTCAAACTTTTTTTCCCTGGTTCAAAGGTCCATTTGGAAATAATAGCATTCATGAATCTGGAAATATACATTTTCTCTTCCTTGTTTTTAGATGAATTGAAATAGATAAAATGTTTTCCATAAAACTTCTTTATCACTGTGATTTATCTTCTCTTACAAAGAGGAAATTATTATTACTGGCTTATTCGCCTTCTTTATTCGTTATTTTTTTCGGCTGTCATTTTCACTGGCTTATTTTTCTTTTCATATTTGTATAAGTATAAAGGTTTTAAAATTAATACGGCATTTTATTGAAATTTAACACAACATAATTCGATGAAAAACTTTATATTTTTATGGAAAGTTTTAACTCTTGAAACCATAAATATTATGCAGATTGAAGACTACATTAATACTCATTTTTAGTGACTCATAGTTCAAAAACTAATTAGCGGACTTAAGTCATTAAATTTCGTCAAATACTTTAGTATATACAATATAAACTCAAAACAGACTTTGCAGTAATCCCTATGGAATATGATAAAGGAAAAGGTTAATAGCAATGCAAATTAGTATGCGTGATTGCATGTATAAAATATTTAAATAAGCATGTATGAAAATATTTAAATATCTGGAGTGGCTCCTTACCCGGATATCTTAATTTAGCCGGGGCTGTTCACCCGAATCTGAAAATGGTCTTTAAAGTTTGACAGTTCTCTAGATAGGCGTTAAAGCAATTCGATGTCCTATTTTTCTCCCGATTATTAAGACCTAAAGAAAGATGTTCGAATCTGTTCAGTTTTCAACTCACCGACAGAAAGACAAGATAGAATAATCAACTGTATTTTCATTAAAATAATCAGTTCATCCCTTACATATCTTGAATTAAGGGTTAGCATAGTGATTATAGTTACTCTTCTATCTTATAACCTGAATATTACGATATACCGTCCTTTAGTGCTATAGACCAATACTGATATTATTTTGCACCCTCGTAAGTTTTCAAGTTTACTATTACCAACGACAAGAAAATAAATTCGACACCCGATAATAAACATAATTATTGCAATAAGTAATGTCAAAACAACAATAACACCCGTGATAATGGGAAAAAAAGGAACAGGAGAAAGGATTTTGTTTAATCTTAAACTGGTGCAAGCAAGCATCTATAATACCATACCTCTTCGTTTGAATGTTATTTTCCAAATAAATAGTCAAATATTATTGGAGAGCATTGCCTCTGCTTGATATTCTCTTATTTTTGGTTTTCCTTTAAAAATTTCCTCCGTGGCGTCAGAGCATGACGTCATTTGAGCCTTTTTTGCAGGATATATCCTACGCGGTGTTTGTCAGAGCTAAAAGCATCACTTTGACATCATTCTTCTCAGTTCGTCTTTCCTTGGACACGTTACTTAGGTCACCTGCTGATCTAATCTTTTCTCATTCTGTATATTAGAAAACTGAGTTTTTATATCAAAGTAATTAGGGATTTTTTCTTTGATTAATGCGATTGAAAATAGTATTCTTTCTCTGGAACGACAGTGTTTCTAAAATGCATTTATGCATCAATATAAAAAGCTCACATTATTTAATGCTGTTTAAGAAAAATATGGTGTTCCATTTTTCTCCTCAATGAAAACTAGTCGGAATTTTCTCCAAATAATGAGCTCATAGTTCATTTTTGAATATTTTAACAATAAAATAATGATTTACATTCAGTTTATGAATATTGTATTAATCTGTCTGTTTATTTTTAGATGAAACTATTTACAGAATGAATTTAACTAGTGCATAAAGTAGCAAATAAATGTGAAAATTATAAAACTATCAAGTGGGAATTTGGTAAAATGACCCATTATACACTCTAGACCATTACATTAAGCAGAATCTCTCTCTCTCTCTCTCTCTCTCTCTCTCTCTCTCTCTCTCTCTCTCTCTCTCTCTCTCTCTCTCTCTCTCTCTCTCCATTTACTTATACACCGATGTAGCTAATATACGTACAGACCAAGTCTCAAAAGTAAAAATAGCTCACATCTACCTTGATCACCTTTGGGAGCTCATTAAGAAAGACGGTGGTCTTTGCTCAAAGAATCAGGGAAAGATTCAACTTTTGTTGATCTATTTTCTTGGGTCATGTCTTCGAAATCTCGCTCAGACAGTAGATGAAGCCTGTCCTTCACTATGCCGGTTGCGCTTGCCTTATCGCAACTCCTGCAGGATTATAGCAAAATTTATGGTCACTGAAGACTTCCGGGTTTGTAACCGCAGTTTGAAAATGTGTTTTTTATTAGTAAGTTATGAAGATGTCTCTTGTTAAAAATGAATATTTCGTTTCCGTGGACTCTGAATTATTTCTCTGAGCTATAACAAACGATAATTCTGTTCAACTGTGAGATACGAAATGTCAAGAATAAAATAGATTTTTATTAAAACTCCGGCAGAATTGAGATTCGCTCATCTGTAACAGACCTTTTTATTTTGGTTTGATTTATCCTTCACGTTCAGAACATGAGGTATAGACACTGCTGAATTAAATATCATTTGCACTAAAAGAAATAATATTTGGCAAAATTAGTATCGTAAATAAATATACTTTGTATAACATTGTAACTGCGTTTTCACGTTAAAAAAAATATTGACAATTAACA
>NC_089770.1:30104428-30124428 GCF_040412425.1 Macrobrachium rosenbergii | reverse complement strand
AAGGACTGAAGGGATAAAGCTACCAGACAGGAATAGCATCAAACATAGATGAGACAGGATACAAATACCTGGGAATAATAGAAGGAGAGGATATAAAACACCAAGAGATGAAGGACACAATCAGGAAAGAATATATGCAGAGACTTAAGGCGATACTCAAGTCAACTCTCAAGGCCGAAAACATGACGAGGGCCATAAACAGCACGGGAGTAGTGGGGTGGACGAAGGCTGAACTCCACACCATAGACCAGACAACTAGGAAACACATAACAAGACACAAAGCACTACACCCAAGAGCAAATACAGACAGACTATATATAACACGAAAAGAAGTGGGGAGAGGGCTACTAAGCATAGAGGACTGCATCAACATCGCAAGCAGAGCACCTTCAGAGTGACAGCATCAGAGAGATGTTTAGTGGGGACTTGATCGGAGTCCTATTCAGACAGACTTCTCGACAGGTAGACGTCATAAGATGCACTAGCAAAGGATAGTCCGTCTGTAAATGGTGCCAATGGTGGTTGTGTTTTGATAGTTCCCTCTTAATAGGGTCATCTATTGTCCTAGTCTTGGGCATGCCACTAATCCTGGCAGGTATCTGGAAAGGTCATTGAAAGTTGGCTGATAAAAGGTTCGAGGGAGAGAGAGGACAATACTGTGATACTTAGAGTTGAGAGGCAAGACTGAGTGGGAGGAGATGCAGGTAGGTGTGGGTCAGGTCAAGGATGTGACTCTTAATGGCATGGCAGGTAGTTGAACGGAGGGAGAATTTCCCCAGAGAGCTCTAATGACAAGATTGGTTGGAGACTGTTTAACAATATCAGAACTGTATGAAATCTCAGAGTTCTTTTAAATATGCAAAGGGCTACTGATTTTACCCTCAAGCAAGGATTATTATGGTTGGGTCAGGGTTTGGTAATGACTTAGGGTACAGTCATGAATTTATCTCCTCATTTGACACCTGGGTTGTTATTATTGGAAGGGCAAGGAACAGGAAAAACTTCAAGTGAACTTTGCAAAAACATCTAGTACTTCTTTCAATTTACATTATGTTTTATTGAAATATCAAGATGGGAAGAGCAAAATGCAAGTGATCAAAGGATTTTTAACAATATATACAGTATATATATATATATATATATATATATATATATATATATATATATATATATATATATATATATATATATATATATATATATATGGGGAGAAATGATTATTATTATTATTATTATTATTGTTATTATTATTATTATTATTATTATTATTATTATTATTATTATTATTATTCAGTAGATGAAACCTAATCATATGGAACAAGCCCATAGGGACCACTGACTTGAAATTCAAGCTCCCAAAGAATATGGTGATCATTAGGAAGAAGTAAGAAAGTAAAGGGAAATACAGAAAGAAGAATTATCCACTTATTGCAAAAGAAAAAAAAATTGATAAATAGATAAATAGATAAAAATGTATTAAAATGCATGAAAAAATAATATTAGGGTAGTAATGCATTTCATTTTTGCTTGAACATCTGAAATTCCAATTGCACGACATCCTCTTGGAGGCTGTTCTACAGTCCAACGGTGTGAGGAATAAAGGA
The DNA here is from genome assembly GCF_040412425.1 of Macrobrachium rosenbergii. Lineage (NCBI taxonomy): Eukaryota > Metazoa > Arthropoda > Malacostraca > Decapoda > Palaemonidae > Macrobrachium > Macrobrachium rosenbergii. The sequence continues at coordinate 30,122,824 of NC_089770.1, read as the reverse complement.
CCTCTGGAACTGAGGAGTTAGACAGCAAGGCGCATTTATTGCATATTGGTGCTGCTCCTCAGCGAATCTGTGTGCTCTGAGTAGATAAAGGGGGTCGGAGATCAATTGTGAATGTGAAAGATCGCTGTTGAGATACAACTTATGAAAAAAGTGACAAACAAGAGACCAACCGTCGATGGTCCAAGGCATAACCGCTATTATTAGGAAACAGAAACCTACCACCAAGAACCACTCTATCTAAAAGAGATAAATCTCTGGCAGAAGCAGACATCCACACCGAAGAACAAAATTCCAGTAAAGGAAATACAAATAACCTAAATCAGGTCGCAATGATTCATCAGTGTTATAAATATATGAGGCCCTTACGAATTATACCTAACTTTCAAATGGCATGTCATTTTAAAGAGCATCACAGGTACCTCACTGCTTCCTGTATGCATACTGACTATCAGCTAACAATCCTTTAGATTCCACATACTTATATAGTGGCTTAAAAATAAGTTTTTCAGCAACTTTGGAGAGCAAAATGGAAGAAGAGACATTGGCCTGTAGTTACTGCAGTCTACAGATATGCCACAAATATACTAATTTGACATAAAAACCTATAGAATCTAGTAATCATGGGAGACAACAAACTAGGAACTTTTTAAAAAACAAAGGCAAGAAACCATCAGGATCTTCTCTTTCCCAGCTAACAAGATTATCCATAATTTTCTTAACATCCCTAGAACGAAATACAAATTTTGTAAAAATGGGTTCTGGATGATAAGTATCAAGAAGAGGGACATCCTCAGCTGATTGCTTAACTTCAAAAGCTCGCTGAAGCAGTTCAGCCTTTTTCCTAGAGCCAATAACCAATCTTTCGTCGTCTGTTAGTAGTGGTGGAATGGAAGACGAGCCTGACCTAAAAGATAGATGATGTCAATTTGGTCCACCACAGAGGCTGAGTAATTCCTTCAAGTTTCCTCTTCAAGGAATTATTGTAACTTCCCTCGGCTGTACAGTAAGTTCTGTTCACAGTACGGGAGACTCGACAAAATTATTGCAATCTTCATTTGAATGATTTTTGTCTCTATGCGTTGAATTTGGTCTGTTTATCATGTAGTAGGCTCGTCTGCATGTATCATCAAACCATGGCTGGTCATTTGTGCTAAATTTGATGACCTTTCTAGGGACACATCTTATTAAAATAGCCATTAACATTTCATTTAACCTTTTCTTGGGATCAGGATCTAATATAGTAATTGCAATATTAAGTGCCTGACCAGCATAAATAATTCGATCCTAATTGGCTCTGGATTTCAACCACCGTTTTCCAGTGGTGGAATTAGGAATTTACTGATTGACAGATATGTCCATGACTGGTGACTTGTAAGGACCTACTTGTTGGAGGTCTCTAAACTTTGAATCGCAGTGTTGTGTAATCCCTCTGTCTGTATCTAGCAGTAGCAGCGTTTGGTAGAATTCTCGATGTGCCTGATAATTTTCATTTTGGTGATGGTATTTCTGTTGTTGTTTTAGAGCACGTGGTGAGTCTGTAATGGAGTAAACAGTGAAGCCCAGGATGCTGCTGTTGAAATAGCATGTGGCTGTGTCTCAGGTATTTATTTGGGCAAAATATCGATGGAGAAGGAACATTAGGCTTATTTGTATTTGGAGGTATATGAAGCAAAGAGGTATATGAAAGCTTATGCTGGTAGGACTCATACTTTGTAGAGCAGGCTGTTCTCAATAGCAGAAGATTTGACAACATACAAGTCTAAATTGGCTGCATGTGAGTTTCCTATGTGAAACGTTTTAAAGAACTGACACGTTAAGCGTGAAAGACAGTATTATTTGGTAGTGCTACTGAGTTGTAGGCAAAGTTGGGTAGGGATTCACATGCAACCTATGAGTGTTGAGGGGTATACTAAACTAATTTTATGAATTATGGAGATAATTCTATTTTTGTTCTGCCTGTGAAAGTAACTGATGAGTACGTCAATTAAAGAGAAGCTAGGCAATGTTAGGCTTGATATAAGTAGTGCAATGGATTTTATTTATGGTTATTTTAACCATTAATTTTTAATTATTAATTCCTTGTGATGTCATTGTGGTAAATTTTTTATTAAATTCTTTTGAATTGTGTTCAGTTAGCTTAACTTCATGTTTCTCCTAGTTAGAAACGTTTAGTTCAAAATCTCAGAGTTACATCCTAGGTTATGGCCTAAATAGTTTCGTGATTTGTGTTGCTTGCACCATTGCCATATTGTCAGCAGATTGCAATAGATTTCAATTTTGCATATTCTGGGTCAAAGGGCCAACAGACTACATTGCACCCTGTTTGAAAGAAAGTCCAGTTTGCCCCAAATAAAACCATAAGAATATAGACTGGCTATTTCGGTGATTATTTTCATTGCTGGCAATGGTGCTATATTATGAGCGAATTTTAATATATTGAAATTTTCCAATATTATTTGTGATTAGCTGCAGGGTCTACATTATATCCACAATGAAGAAAAACCCCCTCGACTTGGGACCACCTTGACGTGGTGAGGGGCTCTTGAACCCCAGGAATTTGTTCCTGAGTTTGAGTCCAAGAGTCCCATATATCATTATATATTTTTTTAAATTAAATTTTGTGGAATTTTCCACTTTTGCTCAAATTTATTGGACCTGATAAACAGGAAAAGATATCATAGCTGGGACTGGGTTTATGTCCAAAGCTAAATAGTGGGAGCTGTGGTAGGACCATCAACTGCCCAATAATGTTTGGACCTGAGAGCTGTCAGATTGACAGTCAAAGGCGGAACTGTTCTGCAGAGCTGGACCATAGATTCCAGGGGGGTCTGGTTCTGGGGATAGGATTTTCAAGCATTCTAGCCGGTTTGCCAAAAATATGATTAGGGTGGGGATGATTGTATTCTTGTAATACCCCCAGTCCTAGCAAGCGAGTTTGGCTTACACATGGGCCACTATAATCATGTTGTGCCATCCCCTGTGGGGTAGGGTAGGGTAGGGGTGCGGACATTTGGAAGTTGGCTCTCACTTGTGCCATTAGTGGAAGAATAAACTTCATGAAAGGCTAATGATATCTTTTTAAAGTTTTTAGGTTTATTTTTTTTTCTCCTCAAATCTTTATAATAAGTAGAAATAAAGATTCGAGTACCCCTGGGCCTTTTGGTGGTGCTGTCTCGACACAGAAGACGAATGCTGGAACCACCTCCTCTGACAACCTCTGCTTAGAAAAATCCAAGAAACATTCTAGCGAAATTACACTGGAATCCTATGCTCCAGTACAGAGCAAACCTAAAAAAATTAAATATTGTCGTGACCCAACCTTGACTCACTTCGACTTCCACTTTGGGAGTGGAAGTTGGCCCAGGTTTCTAACCTTAGAAATAGAACGTAAAATTTCAGCCCTGAAGTTGGAAAACTACCTATTAAAAAGACATTCAACGGCAGAAATGCCGTGTAGATAGATAAGAGAAAATACGTGGCTAATAGAAGCCACAACAAAGAGTCAGTCTGAGGACTATATGTCTATAACAACAATAGATAATATAAATAAAAAAAAAACATGACACTATGAATAGCATTTAGGGCAACATTATGCTGCCTGAAAACAGTGAAGAACCGATCGTGAAGAGTATTCTCTTGAACTCTCATAAAAAAAAAAAAAAAGATATCCCAGAGTCCAAGATTGAGAGGTGTATAATAGCCCGAGCAAAAAAAAAAAAATCAAGGTCAAAAATCGCCTCAAAAAAAAAAAAAAAAATTCAAAGGTCAAGATTACCTCAAAAAAAAAATAAAAATATTGGGCCAAATCAAAGAAATAAAACCATATGTCCCGAGGCCACTACAATGTCAAAATTGTAGTAAATATGGACATGCAAGAAGTATTGTAGAAACGAACGTGTGAGCGCGTATCGTGGATCTGAAAAACATGCCACGCAATGGAAGTGCAGTGAACCAAAGTGTATAAACTTGTGGCAAGACCATCGTGCATGGTCCAAAGAATGTATATACTATATATACAATAGAGAGTTAAAAGTATTGCAAGAAAGAACTGGCATATCTATAAAAGTAGCTAAATTAGAATTAAAAGTGAGAGGAATTCAAGATCTGTCTAAGAAAAATCATATTTTTCAATAACAAGAAACAAAAATGAAAGAAAAAACACAAACAAATAGTAGTAACGGAGCACAGAAAAATAAATCTCAAGAAGATATTAATACTTTACAGAAAACAATCTAAAATTGTAGAGAATCAAGAAACAGGTGAAAATGAAATGGATATTTTATCAAATGCATTTGAAATGTTAATGCAAATAGCTCAAGAAGATACTACCACAGAAGTAGTAGAGGAAAGTTGTGATGGACTAAAATTAAAGATCAAAAGAGACCTTTGGAGAGAACTCCACCCAAAACGAAGAAACCAACTATTATTAGAGAAACATCTTTTAAACCAAAGACAAAGGATATGAAGAAAGAACAAAAATAAAAACAAGCCAAGGCTATACCTTTATCTCTTAAAATAATAGCAAAACCTATGGATGCAGATATCTAAAACACTGATACCATAGATTGTTCCGTTTAATTATGCAATAATAAGAAAAACATAACAAAAGATGGTTTAAGAAACATCATAAAAAATTATAAAATATAGAAAACAAGAAATTACTGATTTGAGCACACATGAAAAAGGTTGCATGTGCACTGAGCATTTAATATATTATAAAGAAAAACAAATAAAAGTCTTAAGTAAATTATTAGAAAAAAATCCAAGTTGATAATGGAACAAGAAAACAAAACTCGACTGCTATAGCAAAATATTTTCAATAGCAATATTATACCATGGAATGTAAATGGTCTACAGACCAGAATACACCTAGGAGAAATGCAACGATTACTAAAAGAATATGAACCAATGATATGTTTACAACATGTCAACAAAACTGTGTCAACAATAGGTAAATACACCTTAGCATCTACTGTACATCACAAGAGGAAGAAGGAAATTTAGGTACATAACAAAGTAGTTTATGAAAAAGTACCTGTAAACATCACCGACTTACAAATGTCAGGTATTAAAATCCGAATAAAGAATAATAATTATGTAATTTATAATTTATACAACCAACCTAATAAAAACTACGACACTGATAAACTCAAAGAATTACTTAACAATGCCAAGGAACCTACATTAACAGTAGGTGATTTTAATGCTCACAACCCGATATGGGACTGTAATTGTACAAACTCAAATAGAGCAGGAAGTAAAATAGAAGAGTTCATAGATTCAAACGACTTGTGCTGTATAAATGATAACGAAATCAGTACATATTTTTCGAAAACACATGGAACATTTTCCTCAGTAGACTTAACTCTATGTACAACAAGTATAGTAGACAGACTATTGGAATACAGTTGATGACTTGCATACCAGTAATCATTTCCCAATATTGATCTCATTATTACAAAATAGTCCCACCAAGCATGTCACTCAATATAACATTTATAAAGCAGATTGGGAACTATACGAATTCCACACTAGGAATATTCCACCTTTTGAATACATACAAGATCATAATGAAACATAGATTTCTTGTTGATTTCATTAAAAATGCTGCTGATAAAGCAATACCAAAATCAAAATCTCATCCAACAAAACACCAAGTCCCATGGTGGTCTGAAATAACAGAATTAATACAAATAAAACACCAGATTGGAAGACGATTACATAATTTGAATAGAAAGTTCAGTAAAATCAATAAAACATTGCCGATATTAGAAGAAGATTTAAAAAAGGACTATATTTTTATTAGAAATTGATACATTAAAACCTTCATATAACAAAACATCTGAAAAATTTAGAAAAGAAGTAATTCAAGGAAGAATCATTTCAAGGAGGAAATATGTATCAGATCTCTGTAATAATACTTCCATACAAAAAATATGGGAAAAATTCAGGAAAATAAATGGTACCCATGTTAAATCACCTAGACATGCCATATCAAAAGACGGGAAAAGAACACTTGATCTTAAAGAAATAAGTAATGTAATAGGAGAAAACTTTGCAAAGTAAATAGTAATAAAAATGTTGATGAACACTTCCGCACAAAGAATTAATAACAATAAATTTTGAAACAATAGAAGATATTTATTATAATAGAAAATTTAATATGGAAGAGTTGGAATATGCTCTGTTGAACAGCAATAAATCTGCCCCTGGAGGTGACAATATTTGTTTTGAAATGATCTGCCACTTATCACCTTTGGCAAGGTCATACTTATTACAGTTTTATAATCACTTATGGCTTCGAAATTTATTCCCTGATGAATGGTATAAAACTATAATTATTCCTATCACCAAACCTGGAAATGATCCCAGTAATGTAAACAATTACAGACCATTGTCTTTAACAAGTTGCTTATGCAAATTACTTAAGAAAATGGTAAATGCTCGACTAATATGGCACATTCGAGAAAATAAAATTTTGACTCCCACTCAGTTCGGGTCACAGTGTAACAGAACTACATTGGATTCTTTGACTAACTTAGAAGACCACGTACGAAGAGGATTTGAACGAAAACAAATTACTATACCCATCTTTTTAGACATTGAAAAGGCGTATGATACTACATGGAGATACGCAATATTAAAAGTGTTACATAAAAACAGCATCCGTGGATATTTACCTAGGTTTATCCAAAACTTTCTGACGAATCACACTTTTCAAGTGAGAATTGACGATGTATTGTCAAGTATCCGTAGTGGCACTGTTTACTTTAGCAATAAATGATATCAGTAAAAATCTACCTACTGGAATTAAAAGTAACTTGTATATTGATGATTTTGCCATATATTGTTCAGCATCTCGTGTAAAACATGCAGAACAAATCAATCATAAAAAAAATAGTAAAAATAGATGAATGGGCCTCATCTATAGGCTTTAAATTTCCATAGATAAACTTCAAGCAATCATGTTTTATAAAAAAGTAGAAAAAGGGTGAAGACAAATTTAAAAATCAGAAACCATAGTATACCAATTAGTTAAACAGCAAAATTTTTGGGATCAGTATTTGATACTCACTTGAACTGGAAAGCCCACATAACATATATGAAATCAAAATGTAAAAGAGCATTAGACCTAATTAAAAAAACTATCGAACACTAATTGGGGAGCCAATAGACATACCCTTACTGTACTGTATAAAGCAACAGTGCTGTTATCATTGATTATGGAAGCGAAATATATGGTTCGGCACCAGATGCAACGCTGAAAAGGTTAGACCCAGTACATAATGAAGGCCTTAGTATATGTTCAGGAGCCTTTAGATCATTGCCAAAGTCATCTTTACAAGTTGAATGTGGTGAACTACCTCTCTCTCTCCATAAAGAGCTAGTAACAATGAAGAATGCTCTAAGAATTCAGACAAATGATTCTCCAACCAAAAATTTATTGAGATTAAGAGATATATTTATAAACAATCATCCACCTCCTTTCCCAATTAGGGCTAAAAGATTGTTTAACTTGCTGAATATAAATATACAATTAGCTTTAATAGTAAAATTACCTCCTCCTTGGACAAAAAATAAAATGAGAATTTGTACACGCTTAAAATATTTATCAAAAAGTTATTCATATACCCCAGAACACCACAGACAACACGCAGCAGAACATGTAATCCAAACAGGCCCACATTACGCAGTATACATCGACGGATCTAAGTCACAATGCAGTATCCCAACACAAAACATATCAGTTCTCTCTACCTGATGCTGCCTCGGTATTTACAGCTGAGTTATGTGCAATAGCATCAGCTATAAAAATAATTAAAGAAGCCTTATTTAATAATTTTGTGATTATAGCGACTCCAGAAGCGCTATAGAAACCATTCAAAGTTACAATCCAAAAAATATTGTACAACAAACTAAGTTTTCACTCCATAAATTGTATAATAATGGGAAAAATATTGAAATATGTTGGATCCCTGACTATGTAGGGATGAAAGGAAATGAGGCTGATAAAGCAGTTAAAGATGTGGTCCACAAGGCAAGAGCAAATGTAAACATCCCTATTAGTGACTATATAAGATATATGAAAACAATCATTGTAACTAAATAACTAAATGACAAAATATATGGATTGAAGAATCTGAAAATAATAAATTAAAATAGATAGAATCCAGTGTTGGAAAATGGAGTTCATCATATCAGAGAGAGAGACACACACACACAAGTAAATCTGATGCGTCTTTGAATAGGTCATACTCGTTTGACACATGGGCATTTAATGAACAGTCCACATGGCCCTCCTCCCGAATGCCCAGAGTGCAAAGTGTTGATAACAGTCAACCATGTATTGTGTGAATGTCCAAATTATAACCTGCAGTAATTATCAAATTTTGGAAGTAGAACAATGAAGGAAATTTTGTCAGAATCTTCTACATTTTCAGTAACACCAATTTAAATGTTCATGAGGAGCTGTGGCTTAATTGATAAAATATAAAAAAACAAATAATAAAAATATGAAAACCCTTAGGGCGTCAAATGAATTTTAAAACAACTAAAATTTAAAATGTTACCTAACTTATTCTGAATTTTAATATATCTTTTTAGTGAGTGCGTATGGAAACATTAGTATAAATGTATTTATTGCGTGAGTGTGTTCCAGTATGAGAGCGAATGCCTTTGTGCACGAACCCTGGCCTAGACCTGGCATTTCATCCAAATCCTTTGGGCTAACCCTATGAGAGCTGATAGTCAGCTCAATGGTCTGTTCTAACTGTTTTAATAATGATAATAATGAAGAAAAAATTTGGTTTACCCTGGACTTTGTTTTATCCCTATGGCTAACGTATTTTCAATGTATCTTGTTAGTTACATCTAGAAATTGATAAGTTCTTTTGTTCTAAGTTCACCCATCAAGTGGGGTATTGGAATTCGGGAGCTTCTTGAAAGAAACCAACTTCATTTCTCTTATTGTTTTGGTGCCGACGTAAGGTTCGCTCCTTGGTTATTTCCCAAGAAATGTCTTTCGTGTTATTTTTATTTATTTATCTTTTTTTTTACAAACTCTGTGTTTATTTCGGTAGCAAAAGAGTATTATAGTTACTGGACCGCCTTATATCTTACAATTGTGGGGAACCATAGTGAAAACCTGGCTTTTGGATTGGGACACAAAACGAGTGAAATACAGCGATGAACTCGAACGTTTCCAAGATATTTTTTAAGTTCAACCTCTGATTAAGACAGTTTGTTGAACGACTTCAAAGCGAGTATGCATCATTTTATCACACTCATTTTGTTTTCCCACCTCCAAAACACCTCCCACTGGTCCCTCATAATTGTAGTAAGGCATCATGAAAACTTAATGAACGTTTTATCATGAGGCTTTTTCTTTCGTAGGGAAAAGGAACTTAGGGGGTGGGAGGGTATGGTTCTTGCGACCTGATTAACTTTGAGACTCAGACTAGGTTTCTTGAACAAATCAGGAAGGAGGAATGTGTTTGTGTATCCTGATTAACCCTCCAGTGTGGTGCTGACGTTGGAGGCAGTTCTGTTTCGGGGGATATGACTGGAACTGTATTTGGTTGTGCAGGTGCCAGTGGTTGAAATAAAGACGAATGAGGCTTTGGGTCGTGCTCAGAGCCATTCTTGTAGTCTATACTATCACTTGAGAAATGTGATAATTTGGAAACGGGGTTGTTTGAACTCTGCGAGACACGTCATGGTTTTTGCTGTAAACTCAAGTCTTGCAGAGGTCTTGACCATCCGAAGCACTTAAGAGGCTCGGGTATATACTTCTGTTTCCGTTAGATCCCCAGATTCTGACGTCAACCCTGTGTGGGATTTACTATCTGAGGGTGGCAGTTTCTATTTTGGTTTATGTGAGACATCTCTAGGTGCTCAGGGATTGAGAAGGTCCCGAATTGGGTTTAGAGGTAGAGGGAGAACACCTTCAGTTTATGTTTCTACTTTTCCCGTTGGTGTCCTCCCAAATATTTTGTCCATTGTTTTACCATTTACTGGTACTTTTCTCCCTTACCTTTTAATTAGATAGATATACCGTAGTGCATTACAGTGGAAACAGCTAGTGCCTCTTTCCTAGTAAGTATTATTGAAGACTTAATTTTTTGCCCAACACATTTGTGATTTTGAGCACATTGCCGTCAGGTTAAAAAGCAAAGGTGTCTAGTGGTGGAATTTATTGGTGAATCTGCCCTACTCATTTTGCATACTTCATTTTCTGCTTTCACTCTCCAAGCACGAGCTAGAGATTATTTTATTTTGTAATGACCAGTGTTTGCTCATATTGGGTGAAGTCTCAACTGATTTTACTTGGTTCATGGAATTCAAGAAATTGATTGCTTGTAAACTCTTTCTGTACAGTAAATTTTCATTCCTTAGTTACGCTTGGTGTACAATGGCTAATGGCTCTCATAACTCATGCCATTTCCACCCAGTACCTTAGGCTCCTGCAAAGTTTGCCAAAGCCCTTTGTTATCACTGTAAACACTCTTCTGTCATCTGGGCTCAAAAGTGCCAAGACAGAATTTCTTGGCTGAATTGCTAGATATTTGGTAAGTTCATATAATTTACCCTATGCCACAATGTTCTGCCAGCCCCCCCCTTTTTTTTTTATTTTGTCTTGATACAGAAGGGCGTTAGCTTTCGTGTCTTAATACCTTTTGAATTTTGACGAAAATAGCAGATGGTCAGCATTAATTCACTTGTTTCTTGATGAGTTTAGTATAGCATTAGTTTTAAATGCAAAATATGTTGAATATTAAAGCATTTTACAAATTATGGCTGATGGATGGTAATGGCATTAAAATCTGAATAAGGTTAAGGACAAGAATTAAAAATAATTGTAGTGCTCTAACTTAATATAGACTCTAGGTACGACAGGATCGCCCTCATTGTTTTGACAAAAATGTTTTAGGATTTAGGACACTTTCATATCGCAGTGAGATGCTGGTGAGTGTTCCATTCTTTTTGCATTGCAATCTTTAATTTGGGAATAGGACCAGTATGTTTTAGTTCACTGATCGCAGACGAGCTTCCACATATCCTCTTCCTACTGCAAACATTTCCTGTTACCTGATCATGATTAGGTGATCTGTTGAAACCTTATACTGCTGCTGCTACTACTGCTGCTGCTACTACTAATACTGCTGCTACTGTTACTACTACTACTACCACTACTACTACTACTACTACTACTACTACTACTACTACTACTACTATGCACATAGTTTTATTTACTAGGATGATATTCATTGCCTCCGAATTTCTCGATGCCTGCTTCAATTCAGCAGGACTCGTAAATATGGGTTCAAATAGAATCTAGTAACTGATTTCAGGCTACCCAAAGTTTTCCTTAGACCTAAACCTTAAGAGATAAAACAGGGAATATTTTGCAGTTACTTTAACCTAGCGCTCAACCCGATAATTCCAGTTTTCCCCTCACCACACCCGTTAAATGAAATGAAGTTGTAAACAGCGTCATTTAAAACAACAGTTGTCAAGGATAGATTTTTTTTTATTTAAATATAGCTGTAGGGAAGGTGGATGGATGTAGTGCGTGTGTGTGCGTGAGAGGCAATGGGTAGCTTTTTTGAGATCGCCGGACTCCTAAAGTTTCAAATATCGGCGATTGTCGCATTTAACTGGCATTAATCATTCACTGGTAAGTACCCATGATGCTGCTGTCTGTTTAACACAAACTTTGCTCATAGTTAGGTTTAAAAGGTTTACAAAGACTTTATCCAGGAGTGTGTCATTAGTTGTAAACTTTTCAGGTGAAAATTTGGTAAAATGTACACAGGCCCGAGAATGATCTCAGCTGCTTGAATTCATTCACTTTGTGTAATTAACACCACACGTACCATAAGATTTATTTTTTGCTTCCTAATGATACCGACTGAAGGTTGTATAATCACTGTAAAACAGTTTGATGCCGTTTAACCTAAATGTTAGAACAAAGATGATCATGTAACAAAGCTGGCCAACTTACAGAACGGCTGCCAAAGTAGTAAGGTCAACGAAAAATGAGCTTCATTAATATGCATAATTAACCCTTTCCCTTTCACAGATAATGCACATTTACTTTGTTTCACTTTGCTTCATTTTGTCTGGTTTTGTGTACAGCCTCCACAGGGATAATTCCCTCTCTGGCGGGCCCATGTACATTTTCAAAATAAGGTGGTGCTTATATATTTTATAATTGTCTTTCAATGTTTTCTCGTCAGTATCGTAGCTCCTGCAGAATAGAAGAGTCTTTAGTCCCTTTTCAAATTTGCATCCTACTTGTATGCTCTTCACTTCAGGCGGTATTTTGCTGTACGAGTGGTGCGCAGTGTACAATGCTCTCTCGCCTGACTTACAGTTTGTTCTAGGTTCAGATAGCCTATATGCTTCACTTGCATGTCTGATTACAATATTCATTTCGGGTGTAAAGAAGATTAGGCAGTTTCTCAGATATGTTGGTTCATCATATTTTAGTGCTCTAAATTGTAGAAATGACCAAGCTTGCCCTAGATGTGGTGAAAATCACAAATCAAATGAATGCGCATCTTCAAGCGTAAAAAATGTGTAAAGAAAGGCCCTAGTAATACTAAACATAAAAGATACGAGGGATATAAGTGCACAGTATATAAAAAATGTGCCAAAAGTGAAAAATAATACAGACCATGGCTTTGACTAATAATCTTCTATGCAATTTAATAAACATACAGTCCGTAGAAAGTAAAACTAACACTATTAGAATCTTAAAAACGATCACAATCTAGATATATGCATATTAACGGAGACTTGGCTAAGCAATAATGTAAGTGGTTATTCTAAAATAAACGAAATTACTCCAGGGTTTCACAACTTTTACCATGTACCGAGAGGATAAAACGGTGGTGGAGTGGGAATCTTTGTCAAAAAAGTGTACAAAGTATCTATAATGAACCAAAATATGTTCAGCATATTTGAATACATCAACACCAAAATTACACACATAAACAAACGCATACAAATCATAACATTTTAAAACCCACCAAGCACATGTAATAGATCGTTCCTAGATGAATTCAGTGGCTTCCTCGACTTGTTAGCTGATAACAAAAATATAATGATTTGGGGTGACTTTAACCTACATCTGGATGACAACGATGACAAAGATGTCAAAGAATTTATGCAGTTACTTGAAAGCCACGACCCCGTAAATACTGTGAAAAAAACGACATCATTACTGAACCATATCATTGACCTAGTGATTCAAAATAAAAACAACGAGATTGTGAGTGACATACAAGTTGGCCCTCAATGCGTGATATCTCCAATACATAAACTAGTGACATTTAGTACAAATGTAACTAGTTACAAAAAAAAAACTATCACTTACGAAACAAGACCAACTTTAAAGCTGATGAATTATTTATTGTTGAGAGCACAAGTAAAATAAGAGGAACAAGCCAGGAGTGCAGGCGTAATTTGAGGAATATCTTGACAGGCGACCAAGTATGTGTAAGCTGTTTCACATTCTATAGCAAAAGTATATTGGCATCAAGCTACAACGATAAATGTCCAGAAGTAACAAGGTAAATAACAGTTAAAGAAAATGCCAACTGGTTTAACAGGGAATTGTGTAAAGCTAAGAAAAAGAAAAGAAAAATGGAAGATCTATGGAAAAGATCGAAAGAGTCAAGAAGTAGTGAAAATTGGTCCATACCATTTCTTCCACAACCGCAGGAGATGAGCTTCCTCATTCTCAGAACACTTCTCATCCTTGGTGCTATAGGATACATTCAACGGCAGAAATGTATCCTATTCCAACTTCAGCCCTGAAGTTGGAATAGGTAGTTTTCCAACTTCAGGGCTGAAATTTTACATTCTGTTTCTAAGGTTAGAAACCTGGGCCAACTTCCACTCCGAAAGTGGAAGTCGAAGTGAGTCAAGGTTGGGTCACGACAATATTTAATTTTTTAGGTTTGCCCTGTACAGGAGCATAGGATTCCAGTGTAATTTCGCTAGAATGTTTCTTGGATTTTTCTAAGCAGAGGTTGTCAGAGGAGGTGGTTCCAGCAGTCGTCATCTGTGCCGAGACAGCACCATCAAAAGGCCCAGGGGTGCTCGAATCTTTATTTCTACTTATTATAAAGATTTAAGGAGAAAAAAAAATTTAACCTAAAAACTTTAAAAAGATATCATTAGCCTTTCATGAAGGTTATTCTTCCACTAATGGCACAAGTGAGAGCCAACTCCCAAATGTCCGGATCCCTACCCTATCCCACAGGGGATGGCACATGTGATTATAGTGGCCCATGTGTAAGCCAAACCCGCTTGCTAGGACTGAGGGTATTACAAGAATACAATCATCCCCACCCTAATCATATTTTGGACAAACCGGCTAGAATGCCTGAGAATCCTATCCCCAGAACCAGACCCCCCTGGAATCCGTGGTCCAGCTCTGCAGAACAGTTCCGCCTTTGACTGTCAATCTGACAGCTCTCAGGTCCAAACTTATTGGGCAGTTGATGGTCCTACTACAGCTCCCACTATTTGGCTTCGGATATAAACCCAGTCCCAGCTATGATATCTTTTCCTATTTATCAGGTCCAATAAATTTGAGCAAAAGTGGAAAATTCCACAAAAATTAATTTAAAAAAATATGTAATGATATATGGGACTCTTGGACTCAAACCCAGGAACAAATTCCTGGGGTTCAAGAGCCCCTCACCACGTCAAGGTGGTCCCAAGTCGAGGGGGTTTTTCTTCCTTGTGGATATAATGTAGACCCTGCAGCTAATCACAAATAATATTGCAAAATTTCAATATATTAAAATTCGCTCACAATATAGCACCATTGCCAGCAATGAAAATAATCACCGAAATAACCAGTCTATATTCTTATGGTTTTATTTGGGGCAAACTGGACTTTCTTTCAAACAGGGTGCAATGTAGACTGTTGGCCCTTTGACCCAGAATATGCAAAATTTAAATCTATTGCAATCTGCTGACAATATGGCAATGTTGCAAGCAACACAAATCACGAAACTATTTAGGCCATAACCTGGGATGTAACCTGAGATTTTGAACTAAACGTTTCTAACTAGGAGAAAAATGAGGTTAAGCTAACTGAACACAATTCAAAAGAATTTAAACAAAACTTTACTACAATGACATCACAAGGAATTAATAATTAAAAAATAATGGTTAAAATAACCATAAATAATATCCATTGCACTACTTATATTAAGCCTAACCTTGCCTAGCTTCTCTTTAATTGACTTTGACTTACACATCAGTTACTTTCACAGGCAGGACAAAATTAGAATTATCTCCATAATTCATAAGATTAGTTTAGTATACCCCTCAACACTCATAGGTTGCATGTGAATCCCTACCCAACTTTGCCTACAACTCATTAGCACTACCAAAGAATACTATGTCTTTCAGGCTTAAACATGTCAGGTCTTTAAAGCGTTTCACATAGGAAACTCACATGAAGCCAATTTAGGCTTGTATGTTATCAAATCATCTGCTATTGAGAACAGCCTGCTCTACAAAGTATGAGTCCTACCAGCATAAGCTTTCATATACCTCTTTGCTTCATATACCTCCAAATACAAATAAGCCTAACGTTCCTTCTCCATCGATATTTTGCCCAAATAAATACCTGAGACACAGCCACATGCTAAGCAACAACAGCAGCATCCTGGGCTTCAAGGATGTTTACTCCATTACAGACTCACCACGTGCTCTAAAAACAACAACAGAAATACCATCACCAAAATGAAAATTATCAGGCACATCGAGAATTCTAGAAAACGCTGCTACTGCTAGATACAGACAAAGGGATTGCACAACACTGCGATTCAAAGTTTAGAGACCTCCAACAAGTAGGTCCTTACTGTCACCAGTCATTGCATCTTCAGCAACACTCAAGAGATTCAAAGGCTCCGAGGACTTCAAACCTCATCAAATCAAATACACTATCACAAGTATCAAGGTAGATCTTATCCACAGAGTACTCCAACGCCCGAGTACCATTTATCAGGCCAGCATTCATCACTTCATTACCATCAACCAGTTGAAGAATCACGTTTGGAACACCCTTTGAAAGTAGCTAATGAACCTCCTAACACTAGACATAGTCCCATTTCCCATACCCAGAGGGGCTACCAGAACACAATACCCATCACAGAAGAGGTTGGTGTGGCGTGGAGGATACCCACAGCATCCTGCTGCAGAGTGGCACCAACTGCAGTGCATGTGGGAGCAAATCCTAAATCCTATACAGCAGAAACCACCTGCTGTGATGGAGGGAAAAGGGCACACGACAAATCTTCTGGTGATGGTCACTCACTGGTGGATGATAAAGTTAACCACATGTAAGGGGAAAATGAGTTGGGGTTATTTTTCCATGGGTGGGGCAAAATGTGATTTGTTGTTCAGTTGAGACAGGATGAGCATTAACAAGGAGTCATGGAGGAAAAACCAAGTAGAGCGCAGAATGAGTGAATGAAGGAAAGCTGGTTTCCATTTTCTGGTTAATGAAGACAGTTCAACAACCAATTTAAATACGTTGAGATTGTGTGATTTTTTATGTCGTAGAAAAGTAAAACTCAATAAAAGTATATAAAAAACAAAAGAGATACAAGAAACAACAGCATTTAGGATATCAGCTTAATTTTGAAGTTAATGGAAAGCAATTTCAGATTCTTGAGATTTCTAAAAATCACAAAGTAGTAATGTAAGTAATCTGAAATAAAATTAAGGGTTTCTTTTTTCGTTTCTAAAATACGCAGCCATATGTACACAATTACAGGCAAATAAACCTCTTAAAAATCTGTTTACATACCCGACTAACATTCAAATTCTAAAACTTTCTTCGTATAAAGATAGGGTATTTTTGTGCCTAGGGTGGATATGTGAGATGATTGGTTACGAATGTCATTTAACAACTTTGTCTAAAAGTCCCCTTTCCACGAACATTCTAATCTCTCTCTCTCTCTCTCTCTCTCTCTCTCTCTCTCTCTCTCTCTCTCTCTCTGATCATTGCGCCATTGAGATGGACATATCTGTCAATCAGTAAATTCCTAATTCCACCACTGGAAAAACGGTGTGGTTGAAATCCAGAGCCAATTAGGATTGAATTATTTATGCTGGTCAGGCACTTAATATTGCAATTACTATATTAGATCTTGATCCCAAGAAAAGGTTAAATGAAATGTTGATGGCTATTTTAATAAGATGTGTCCCTAGAAAGGTCATAAAATTTAGCACAAATGACCAGCCATGGTTTGATGATACATGCAGACGAGCCTACCATGATACACAGACCAAATTCAACGCATAGAGACAAAATCATTCAAATGAAAATTACACTAATTTTGTCGAGTCTCCCCGTACTGTGAACAGAACTTACTGTACAGCCGAGGGAAGTTACAATAATTCCTTGAAGAGGAAACTTGAAGGAATTACTCAGCCTCTCTGTGGTGGACCAAATTGACATCATCTATCTTTAGGTCAGGCTCGTCTTCCATTCCACCACTACTAACAGACGATGAAAGATTGGTTATTGGCTCTAGGGAAAAGGCTGAACTGCTTCAGCGAGCTTTTGAAGCTAAACAATCAGCTGAGGATGTCCCTCTTCCTGATACTTATCATCCAGAAACTATTCTTACAAAATTTGTATTTCGTTCTAGGGATGTTAAGAAAATTATGGATAATCTTGATAGCTGGGGTGGAGAAGATCCTGATGGTTTCTTGCCTTTGTTTTTTAAAAAAGTTCCTAGTGTGTTGTCTCCCATGATTACTAGATTCTATAGGTTTTTATGTCAAGGTAGTATCTTTGTGGCGTATCTGTAGACTGCAGTAACTACAGGCCAATGTCTTTTCTTCCTGTGCTCTCCAAAGTTGCTGAAAAACTTATTTTTAAGCCACTATATAAGTATGTGGAATCTAAAAGATTGTTAGCTGATAGTCAGTATGCATATAGGAACCAATGAGGTACCTGTGATGCTCTTTTAAGCTTGACATGCCATTTGAAAGTTAGGTATAATTCGTAAGGCCTCATATACTTATAACACTGATGAATCATTGCGACCTGATTTAGGTTATTTGTATTGCCTTTACTGGAATTTTGTTCTTCGGTGTGGATGTCTGCTTCTGCCAGAGATTTATCTCTTTTAGATAGAGTGGTTCTTGGTGGTAGGTTTCTGTTTCCTAATAATAGCGGTTATGGCTTGGACCATCGACGGTTGGTCTCTTGTTTGTCACTGTTTTCATAAGTTGTATTTCAAATGCGATCTTTCACATTCACAATTGATCTCCGACCCCCTTTATCTACTCAGAGCACACAGATTCGCTGAGGAGCAGCACCAATATGCAATAAATGCGCCTCGCTGTCTAACT
>NC_089770.1:30049428-30099428 GCF_040412425.1 Macrobrachium rosenbergii | reverse complement strand
TTACTAGAATTTCCTGGATTTAGGAAAAAAAACAATTTCAGTTGGACGCTCAGAATAATCTCAAGTTAAATGAGACGCTACATAGGATTTAATGACGTCTCCACCCAGAGAGGAAAGGATGAACTACAATTGTATTTGAACCCCAAAAAATTGTAAACGCGATAGCAACCCTAAAAGCAACAACTAGAAAAAGCGAAAACTAAAATTTTCCTAAATATTGTATTAAATCCATTTTAAAATCTTAAATCAAATATGTAGATCAAATGGTATAGTCAAAGCTAACTTGAAATTGTTCACAATTTCCTGCTAACTTCCAAAACCTTCCTTAATTTCATTAGCCCTTCATTAATGAAGTGGAATAACTGAGGCTTAATTGGGCGTCAACTTGATCAGCCCGGAAGTTAATCTTTGATCGGAATGAGGACTTTGACCTGAAATTCATCAGCGCTTATTTTCGATCTCTTGTCGAGGGACGTTTATGAAGATGGGCTAACTTTGATGTCTTCTCTCTCTCTCTCTCTCTCTCTCTCTCTCTCTCTCTCTCTCTCTCTCTCTCTCTGTTCCCCTTTTTTCTCTCTCTCAGTCTCCCTTAATTTTCCCCACATACGCATGAGTGCAAAGGCATTTCAACATATATACAAAGATACGCACGTTCGAGAGGTTTCAACTGAAGGAAGGCAAATCCTGTATTAGTTTTTAACAATAAAATCCACTACCTACCCAATTTTTTAGATGTTATTGAAAATTTTTATGTATCTTTATTTGTAGAGTTTTTTATATTATTAAATGACCAGATTTGGACCAGATTTATAGAACCAGTACTGTCACAAAGCCATATAAATCTTGTCACAAGAATAACCAATCAGTCTCAACCTCCAACAAGTGGCTTTGGACCAAAGCAAAAAAAAAGATTAAGACACTTGTTATCGCGTTGAAAGAAAGAACCAAAGGAAAACACCAAAACATCGACCTCTGTTATAACGAAACTTCCATCTCAAAAGAAAAACCTACCAAGGGCTTGCGAAATGGACAGGTCTCGTAGCAAAGCATCTAGAGAAGGACAAATTACCTCAGATGATCGATATGCAGGGTAAGAAGCTAAGAAAGACTATTCATTGTGTCTGCAGACACTTGAGGCTTTAATCAAAAGAAGCTCCTGACGATGGTAAGCACTGGGCATCTTAAAGCCCCCTGCCTCAATCGATTGTGATTGTGAAGAAGTCTTCTGTTAGTGGCATTGGCTTTGAATTGCTCCTTTCAACTCTATCCTAATTTTCGACTCAAGATTCTTAGCAAGACGCGCATATTTATCCTTAACAGTAGAGATCAGTGATTTAACTGTATCAGCACCCGATGGAATAGGTAATAAATCGTATGCACCCCGCACTGGGTAGCCAAATAGTGCTTCACTGGGAGACATTCCAATGGTATCACTATCCATAGAATTGGTGCTATGCTGAACCTGTGGAATATATCGATCCCAGTTTACATCATTGCCCCTTACAGTAATTGTGAGAGCCTCAATTACCTTCTTATTTGCCCATACACATAGCCCATTAGCTTCTGGTCTATAGTGACTTTCAGAATGCCCATTACATCCGCAAGACACTCTAATTATCCCTAATCAGTACCTCGGGAACCCCATAACGACAATTATATACATTAAAGAATGCATCTGCCACCTCCTCTGCTGTTTTAAGCTTCAAAGGAAAAATCTCTACAAACCTAGTTAATTCGTCTACAACCACCAACAGGTGCCTATGGCCATAAGTAGATTCACAGAAATTGGATAATAGGTCCATATGGACCCTAGAAAACGGTCTACTGGGAATAGGAAATGAACCCAATATACAAGAAACTACCCTTATGGCTTACACGCATTACAAAATGAACAACCTCTCACAAAGTCTTCCACTGACGCGAGTATATTCTTCCAAAAGAATAGTCCCCGTATATTCTGATACGTCTTCTCACTACCCAAATGCGGACTGTCAGACCTACAATGAACAATATCTAGAACCGTAGGTACTAAACTCCTAGGAACAACTATTTGCATCGTATCACCCTCATCCTTACTATTTCTCAGTCTGTATCTAATCTTCCTAACTAACAAATTACTCTCTAATTCAAGACCCACAAAAGGCGATTATAACCCTTCCTAACTAATTTCCCTCTAAGAAACGCTTTTGCGTCTGCCAAAATCTCATCCTCATCCTGTTTAGATTCTACTAGACTAATATCCCAGTCTATGCAATCTCCAGATACATAACATACATGAGAACCATCCGAATAAGAAAAAACTACTACTAAGGGCGTCTGCTACAACATTATGTCTACCCTCTATATACTTAAGCTTAGCATCAAAATCTCTGATTGTCAAATACCACCTAGCTCCTTTAAGGGAAAGATCTGGCTTATTGAAAAGATCCAACAATGGCTTATGATCTGTAAGAACCTCTATTTGATTGCTCATTAATACCATCTTAAAATGAGCCAAATTAGACACTAAGGCAAAGGCCTCTATCCACTATCAACCATAGCCATTCATTACTACTCCGTGTCTTAAACTTCCTACTGTAAAGTGCGATCGGATGGAGTCTTACATCGAACTTCTGCATAAGGCAGGCCCCTATGCCATCGTGACTGGCATCAGTCATCAAAGTGAAAGGACGTTCAAAATCAGGAAACTTTAACAATGGGGAATCAACTAAAGCATCCTTAATATTCTGGAAGGCTGACTGCTGTCCGTCACCCCATAGAAACTGCACTTCATCCCTCAGGACATCTGTCAAAGGGGACGCTGAAGTAGAAAAACCCTTTACAAGTCTACGAAAAAATTCAGCCATGGCCAAGAAAGACCGACTCTGTTTCTTATTCTTGGAAAAGGAAAATCTACAATTGCCTTAACTTTATCCTCATTCACCCTAACTCCCTCTTTAGAAATGATATGACCCAAATATACTTTCTGCTTCTTCAGAAAATTACACTTAACTAATTTTATCTTCAAACCCGCTAACCTAAGCCTCCTAAAACTTCCCTAGGAACCTCCAAATGTCAGTGGCAACTAAGATGACATCCATATATATATATATATATATATATATATATATATATATATATATATATATATATATATATATATATATATATATATATATATATATATATATATATATATATATATATATATATATATATATATCCCTAACAAGCCATGCAAAACTGTATTCATTAGCCTAGTAAATGTCATAGGACTACCTGATAAACCAAACGGCATCCGCGTGAACTCATAACGTCCCTTCGGCAAAGAAAACACCATATATTTGTGACTCTCCTCGTTAAGCGGTACTTGCAAGTACCTTTGCATCAGGTCAATTTAAGAATAAATATTCTTGCCCCCAATTTCAACAAATAAATTTGGTAAACATGCCACAGGGTAATGATCAGGAATGCTTTTCTCGTTCAACTTCCTAAAGTCCACACAAACTCGGAGTGAACCATCCTTCTTAGGCACTACTAACAACACAAAATTAAAAGGCGAGGAACTAGGCCTAACAATGCCTTCCTCCTCCCACTTATTAACCTCTTCCTCTACCTGTTCTCTAATCTTAAAAGGAATCCTATATGAAGAGATAAAAATAGGCGTATTCTTGTCCTCTAAATGAACCTTGCGTTCTAACACATTTATTAACCCTAACTTATCCCCTTTAAGTGCGACTACGTCCGCAAACTCACCCAGAACATCTTCTACACCCTCAATATATTCTTTATAATCAGCATTGGCTGAATGATCCCTAAAAACCTGCCTCCTGGCTTGTAAATCTGCTTCTGAAAATTCAACATGTCCTCGACAATAGCAACTGAATTATCTTCATCAACCCAGTCAACAAAATCGACCGCATTAGTACCCTTCTAATAGTTCCAAACAGAATCATTACAGATTAGCAATTCCACCCAAGTATCCCCTGAACTCGATATATATCTTATAGAACCCGTACACACCACCGCCTTCAGCTTTTTGCTACACTCATCAACACACACCTGTCTGGGTTTATGCACACCTTTCACTCAAACTTTCACCATAGAAACCATACCAGGACCAAGAACCACATCATCCGACAAAACCAACTTATAACACTTCCTATCCACAGAAACATGTTCAGAATCCACCCGCAAATTCTCATGTACACCCGATCCATTATTATCATCCACTCTACTTATATCCATTCCCTCGTAAGGTACAAAAACACCAGGTACTCCAATAGTTATATCGCATACCGCTGTATGAACCGAGATTTTGTGTCTCCGACAAGCTGGATGACCCAATAACAATGTACTCCCCAAAGCAGCCACTCATATAACCAAAAATGGCGCTGTAATAGTTCTACCCCCAAGAGATAAACTAACATCTATGTAGCCCAAAACACGTAACCTATCTGCTTGTACATCACAGACTGTCTCTTTAGCAGGCCTTAATAAAGGGTTAAAAAACGATCGGAAAACATCGATAGGAACAACTCATAATTCATCAAATTAATAGAAGCGCATCTATCTATAAAAATATTCATATCAACCCCATACACAGACCCTTTTAGCACTGGCTTCGGCTCTGAGGGATCACCCAGGAGTCCTATATCACAAGAAACAACACATTTTATCTCTTACCTTTCTGCTGTTCGGTCTACAAAAAATTTTGTCGGCCCTTAGAGGCTCCTGAAAAACCCACTCGAGTTCTCCTACCTGCCAGACCAGTGCTATGAAGTGTGCTTCTAGACTCATTCTCTTTAGGCAATCGACAAAACCGCCAACCGTGATATGCAGACTTACAAGTGCCACAATATTTCACCCTATAAAACTTCTTAGTATGGCCCTGCCTATTACAATTATAACAACGCCCTTGAGAACCTGAACTCGCAGAACACTTATCATCTTCTGTCTTAGTACATAACCTCATAATTATGGAATCAGAATTGCTCCGTGTATGATGCTTCGGAATATCCCCGGAAGATTTCGGCATCCTGTTCAAAAGGGAGCTATTTACTGCAGGGCATTTCAGCATATGCTTACGAATTTGAGAGAACAGCAAAGTCTCATCCGACACTCTTTCTATCTCCTTGTCAAAACTATTTACGATGGCATCAGGAGCGTCATTCAGAATCGACGCATATTGCAATAGTTTCTCAAAATTCTCTGTCGTAATAGAGTCTCTATTTACCCAACCAGAATTTCTCAACTTCTTCGAAAAATCCCTTTCAGAATCAAAACATCTGGCACTAAACATGGCCTTTACGGACCTTGAAAAGTTAACTGAGATCTCGAATTGCATCACCGGCTCCAGCTGTTCCATAGGACTCTCAAAAAATCCTTAAGATCGTCCCAGGTCCTACACTTTAAAAAGTGATGACTCCAGCAACGCTGTCTGATATCTCCTTTATCTAAACTAAGGAAGCATTTTGCTTCATTGAAAGCTTCTACCCCATCCATTATTTTCCTGGCGACTGAAAAAATTCGACACCCCCGCTATAAAAAAATTTAGAGGAATTGGAAGAACGCCGTCAACCAGCCCAGGAAAAGGCCGAACTCCTATATTTACAGATGTAAATTTGTGCAACATCGTCACCTTATCCTTATCTGCGTTAGCCTCAGCCATAGTATTTGAACGGATAACCTTCCAAGATCCAAGAACCCGACCTGATCTCAGCTCCACATAATTTCCCAAAGGTACTAAGAGAAAACAGAGAGAGAGAGAGAGAGAGAGAGAGAGAGAGAGAGAGAGAGAGAGAGAGAGAGAGAGAGAGAGAAACAAGTTAGAAATTCAGCAAACCCCCAACACAAATGCAAATGTGAACCATTAAATCAAATTCTAAACGCCAAATACGAAGAATGAAGTAACCCTAACCGTAAATGCGAACAATTAAAAAAAAAAAAATCTAAACGCCGCTGCGAACGATAAACAGAATTTTTCGAGAATAACTCGAAATATTTCAGTCCACTCACACAAAGAAAACAGGCTCGCAGAGAGAACAGGACAGCAGCATCAAGCACTCTCAATAACGCCACAAAATCATCACCACTCACTAATGAAAAATACGGTCACCGCCTTGCTGACCCAATCACGAAGCAACAGAACTCTCCCTTAATTAGCCCCCATTGCAAGTAACTAACAAAAAAAATCATAGTAACACTCACGTAACCCCTTCTCACTACAACGGCAGCCGGATACGTAACTAACCTGAAAGATAACACTTTTCGATCTTTCCATCACACCCACTCACGTCACAAGTTCACAACACACTGAGTCGATAATCAGTGCGCTCCCGTCTCGACTGCAAAAATTCCTTCAGTCAGCAAAGAGTCACGCATACCAACAAAAAAGGTCCACACCTAATTCCTAACAATCTCAATCTCCTCGTAAGATAAGTCTCTTCGGAGCGTACCTATACACTATCACACCCAAGTGTAGTTCCCGCTGCCGACCAAATATATCTGTTACACAGGTGAGAGGAAATTTCATTGCTTACCTTTTTCTACAAAGTCGAGAAGTCCCATCTATTGGTAGCTTGATAGTGACCGCATCAAAAAGCTACTGGTAATGCATATCTGTATATACACACACTCATTCTCTCTCTCTCTCTCTCTCTCTCTCTCTCTCTCTCTCTCTCTCTCTCTCTCTCTCTCTCTCTCTCTCTCAGGTCTACAGCGAAACAAGCGTTACCCAAAATAATTTATCTGATAAAAATCTAACCTAACTGGATTGCAAGAAACAAGAGATGAAATAAAATGGATTATTAATGTTCACCAATTGATCAATCATATTACAGTCTATCATATTTAACTAATTATTGTTCCTAAACCTTTTTCAAAACATCTGAAGAAATTAAATAAAACCCTTGTTAACAAAAAAAAGTCAAAGATATGGGAATTCCTCCCATGATTATTATTCACAGTCTTAATCTTGACAGGTCTCATATTAAATGACAGAGTCTTCACCGGGAAACAATATGTTTGATAACAGTAATCCCAGTTTACACCGACAGGACTCGAACCAAAAGAAACACCGAAGACTTTTAATAATGTTCAGTGTTGGTCCTCGATATGTTTGATACGTTTCTGGCAAAAGAAAAAGCTAACTCATTTTCCGAAACTTGACATTTCTTGACACAAGGCGAGGGGATGTTCTTGGCTCAAGAATATCTGACGTATTTAATATACTGTACAATTCTCTAATTAGGAAATGCGTCAGACAACAGCTATCATCCCCTCAAGGTTAATCACAATGCCTTTAGCCACACTTATTAATTAAACATCTACTGTGTATTGTAATCATCATAAAATACAGTGACTCCTAAAACAGGAGGCATCACAGTGACTTTTCCGTAAAACCAGGATGAACTTATTATCAACTGAAAAGAATCACTTAAGTAACATTGAAAATATATTATCTTAGTTATTAAACGACATTTGACCACTGAGGTGATTAACAGCTCTCCTAGGTATATATATATATATGTAATATATATATATATATTATTTTACGTGGCTAAGAACCATATATGGTTACTATAGCAACGGGATATACAGCTTATATGTGGAATCCGAATACATTATTGCGAGAAATGAATTTATGTCATATAGAAATAAATTCCTCTAACTCTTCATCAGCCGGCCGGGGAATATGAACTCCGGCCCATTGAGTGACAGTCTGAAGCTCAACCGATATCAGCCAACGAATATATATATATATATATATATGCTCATATATATATATATATAAGGCACATGTGTGGTAGTCACTACAATTGTGATTGCCAATATTTTCCAAGTCCTCATTAACACACTTAAAAATTCATACTAATTTTCTATTAATGGTTGAAGGCAATCAATCCACCTAGAGCCTACAGCATCGCAAATCAATACTAATGAAAGACGACGAAAAAAACTTATTCCGGTTATCAAGTCTTTAATGATTAAGAAAGAGTTGATTAACTCCATCAAATCAATTCAGGGCGTCAAAAGGGATGAAGCTAAGTGAACCAGAAGTGAATAGAATTATGGCTTTGCTTACTGAAGCAGCCGCGTTCACAATTGGTTTTCAAAATGCTGAGCGTTCCCCGTTTTGCTTTGCAACACACGCTAATGGCATTAGCACCTGACGAAGTATTCCTGAAGTCAGTCGACCGTTATCATTTGTAATTTTTAAACTTCTTTTTATTCTGTGCTTTTATGTCTTGTTTGTGAGTAACTGAATGCAACGAATCTTTTCTTTCCTAATTTTATAACGTTTTCTTACACGCACACACACACATATGTATATATATACATATATATATATATATATATATATATATATATATATATATATATATATATATATATATATATATATATATATATATATATATATATATATATATATATATATACATAATATATCTATAATTCATTCAGAAACTAATAGAAAATTTAATAGCATTGTAAAACTAACTTTCTTTTCAGACAGAGATGGCTGGAATGAGATTTGATTGCTGTTTGCATAGATTTCAAATATATACATGTGGCAATCAAATGGTATAATCTTGATATAAAGAGATAGAAATCGATGTTACCTTTGCATACAAAGTGAATATGGAATCAATTATTAAATAATTAAATATTTTAATAAATATACAGAGTCGCTATGGGATTTAATGGACCGTACCTCAGTAGCTCTTTCTCTTCCCAGAATCGGTTATTGTTCCTTTCGCTAGTGAGGCGAGTCTCAGGCCCACTAAATGCAAGAAACTCAATTTATTTAATTAAACCTTGCAATACACGAGATGGACTACGTTTCCACATTTTCTTAATAGAGAAGAATCGTTTCTCAATTTGCTTCTATTCTCTATCGGTTTGTGTGTATGTATTTGTGTGTCTGCGTGTTTATATGTCTTGTGTCATCGGGATCATGGCTGAAATATCAGAAAATCTTTCCTGAAGACATGAAACATTTGGTTGCCATTACTTCACAGTATTACACTATTTCCAGGGAAATTCCAGATTTCATCAGATTTCCAAGGCTTTTATACTTCTCTCCTAAAAGAGCAATTATTACAAAGCAGTCGTTATGTATAATGTCCCAACCTTTTCGGATCAATGAAAACTTTAACTGTACAGAGACAGAGATGAGAATGAAATTTATGATAATAATTACTCCGTATGTTCTCTAAACATGTTTTGAGAAAGAAGGTTTGAGGTAGATTTAACAGTCGCTGGAATATCTGGATAAAAAACAGTTACTTTTCACAAGATTTCCTAAACTTCCATTTGTACAGTAATATAGAAAAATATCCAATATCCTTTCTTAGAAAAGAAAGAAATAACCCTTTACCAGACTTACTAATAAAGTCCAGAGAGAGTGAGAGAGAAAGAAAAAAAATGGGTATTGTGTAGACTATTAGATCTTTTGAAAATACAACGATATTTTTTTTTGAGTCTCAAAGACAGCCAAATTTTTTTCTACTACTTGGAGGGAAACTTGGAGACCTAAGAAAAAAATTACTCTCTATATTTCTGGAAAACTAACTCAGCCCCAGAACTCAAAAACATTCAGTTTTCAGAAAAAAAAAAAAATCATGAACTAGACACTCCAGTAAAGAAAACTTCTAAGTTTATTTCTATAGATTTATATTGTGTATGTATACATCTAACTGGAAGAATACTCTCTCTCTCTCTCTCTCTCTCTCTCTCTCTCTCTCTCTCTCTCTCTCTCTCTCTCTCTCTCTCTCTCTCTCGCAATTCAGGCTTTAACGCTTTCTGCACTAACGTTGACAGTGAGAGGAACTGACCATTTTAATCTAGGATAAACCTTTGTTCAATTTTCACTTGAAAAGATTTTTAATTTGTTGCTTTTTCTTTGTTGGCTTTCGAGTCTCACTAATATCCTGACCCGCCAGGTTGATTTTATAATATTTATTTATTTATTTTACAAGGTAGTGTGTTTACACAAAGCTTAAAACGTCCCCGTCAGTCTAAATTTGGATTAAAAGTATGCTGCATATTGTTATAAAGAATAAAATTAAGTTTAGTTTCCAGTCAAAACCTTTCACAACAGTTTAGTGAAAACCACCGATCATTTTTTCAAGATATGCCGTGAAATGACAAACACAAAACACACAGAAGGTCAAGAGTGAATGCATCAGCTCCGTCTCACCTCCCTAGCAGAGAAAATGGCATCGAAACCATGACACAGTTAGTGACTATTTTCCAATGCTACAAAAGTAAAATACAGGTTTTACAAATTTCACAGCAGAGCAGACCAAATAGGAAATGCAAAAGTATTATCCTGGAAAACGAACGTAACAAACTTTTTGACCCCATGTCCATTCTTGCCAAAACAGAAGCAGAAAAAAAAACAACAGATACAGTGGATTTAATAGCATGATCAAAAGGAGGCATACACACACACACACACACACACACACACACACACACACACACACAATCTTTCCTTTGCGTCACCAGAAAACAGAGAGGGAGATTAGATAAAATGTCATACGCACGAAAGAAACACACACACATCCGCACAATCCTTCCTTTACGTTACCCGAAAACTGAGAGAGAGAGAGAGAGAGAGAGAGAGAGAGAGAGAGAGAGAGAGAGAGAGAGAGAGAGAGAGAGAGAGATTTCTCACGCATATGAAAGAAAAAGTATGAAATAAGTATACGGAGAAAAGGACTGAGAGAATAGAGACCCATCAATATCTTCCATAATTGAAAACGAAGTATTTCCATTCTTGAGGGACCTCATTCGCCCCCTGCGTTTCCACTGGGGAAGGAAAACTAAAAAAAAAAAAAAAAAAAAAAATCGGGCTTCATTTCCTTCCAGTGCACCCAACAGTCTCTCCAGTGGCTGAGTTTCATTGCTTGATTCTTCTAATTTCAGAACGGTATCATACCTTTTATTCATTTTGCCATGCACACATCATATGAATATTTAATCTGAGGTCAAGTCTAGCAAGGTTTGTCGACATTGCAGCTCTGTGTATATTTGAATAACTTCTGAATATTAAACTCTAGAGCAGATTGAAATCCCTTTTACCACGTACAGTATACTGGATCTTAACTGGCGGTATATTGACAGAAATATTGAAATCAATCCCCTGGGTGAAGTGTGTATCTGGGATGGGGTGCTAGGGTTGAGGTGTGGGGGATGAGGGTGCTTGGGGGATGGGGGAGGGCTGCATTTAATCGTATCTGCTGTGCTGTGAAACTTGTGTCCTCCGGTGGATCAAAATTCCTGAACTGGAATTTTCGAACCTCTTATTATTTCCTTCGATTTACTGAAAATCATTACTTTTAATTTCGTATTGTTCGGTGAATAACTTTAAAATAATCAGATATTCTGCTCATTTACGGTCTTTAAGGAAGCATACATGAAAATTTACTTCAATGATCGCTTTAACATTTTTGCCCATAATTACATGGCAAAATTCGCCAACCAAAATTCATCAACAGAAGCAGATAAAATACTCGAATGTTCCAACCTTTACAATCTTAAAACCGAAAATGGCCTCGCAAAAATACTTTGAAATGTTAAGGGTACGAAAATACAGCATTTGTGTAAAATGAACATAAAGGTAAGAGGCACGCGAACTAATATCATGGAGTATCTGCAGTTGGTACCAGGCATAAAAGAAACGGATGCAAAGTTGTGCTAATGTATTTTCGTTCTTGAATTTCGGACCGTAGATTGAGTCTTCATCAAAAGTTACAGCGGCGTCTAGACAATAATCCCAGAGTCCTTTTAGGCATGCTGATGTTTGACACATTATGTGGAGACACTATCTAATGTCGATGACACATTGTCGCTGAACGCTATATTACTTAAGCAATTCAATCTATTCTCTCTCTCTCTCTCTCTCTCTCTCTCTCTCTCGCTTCTTGTTTGCCAGCTATCTTATATGTGGTACTGCAGAACATCATAGCAGTTTGTGTCAACACTACAGAAAACTTGTTATAAAGACACGTTGGCAACCTTTTACATGCATATCACAAGCACATACATACATACAAACTGCACATACATATCAACGACTGTAAGCGAATAACGAATCTTTGGCAAATGCTGGACAATCGTTTGAAGCACTGATCGGACTGCATTATGCCGTTGACTTGTATCAAACTTGTTTGCGATGTGTGCGACAAGTTGCCGACGTCTTTTGATATGTTTTTCTGCCGTGTGGACGCATCTTAGTGAATATATTCTCACAAAACAAACAGAAAGACTTGACTGCATATGCACTGATGCATGACGATGCTAAACGCCATTCATAAAGAGGCAAAATATATAACGTATGAAGGAAGAAACCTTTCCTCTACAGTACGAACCAAAAACACCTGAGGGGACACAGGGATTCCCTTTGCTCCATTGCAATTAAATGTCAGATATTTGGTCACACATTCTGTTTCAGTTCACAATATCTTTTTTAACCTTTTCATTGAGAAGTGTATTGCTAAGCAACATTACTTATCACAGGTTCCACTGAAGGAGCAAACAAATTAAAAAGTCAAAAGGAAAAATGGTAATTATGGAAAAAATGGCAATTATGAAAAAAAAATATAAGGGTGTGAAGATCTAAATTTCGCTGAAATGTATTTCCTTGTCCTTACTGAAAGTCATTACTTTCCTTCTCGTATGGTTTATCGCAAAACGTTACAATAATCGTATAATCTGTCCACTTAGAGTCGTTTATTAGATAATCTCGTTACATTTTTCAGAAGAATGTAAGAGAATGGCTTGGGTAATGCAAAAATGGAAAATGATCTTGAGTGAAGTGAATAGGGAAGTGAAAATGATTTGATGAATACGAAATGAGTAATTTGGGAAGGACATGCCATTAGCTAAAGAATGCAAATAACTGTTAAGTAGACCATGTACAAAAAGGGAGCTGGAGATATTATTAATTATATGACAGGAAACTGCTGTAACTGGAGTGGGAGCATAAGGGATTGGGCTGGAAAAGGGAATATAGGGTGGGAAAAATTAATGCAATTTACAAAAGGAATGACTGAAGCCAGAGGATGGAAAGAAAATAAACGCTCATGAGCAAAGTAAACAGAATGCATTCTGAGGTACAAAAGTAAAAAAAAAAAAGTTTGACGGTGAATGAGGGAAAGTTTTAGGCGAAATTAAAGTCGCAGAAAATGAACTCCGATACCCCCACAAAGAAAAGGGATGTTATTTGTTTCGTGGAAGTTGTCAGGCTTCTGCTTTCAAACTGGCCTCCAAAGAGAGAGAGAGAGAGAGAGAGAGAGAGGAGAGAGAAACTGAGTCACAAAAGGAACGTGGGAAAACTGAGTCACAAAACGGTAAGTGTGAGAGAGAGAGAGAGAGAGAGAGAGAGAGAGAGAGAGAGAGAGAGAGAGAGAGAGAGAACTGAAACCATAAAACGGTAACGTGTGTGTGTGTGTGTGTGTGAGAGAGAGAAAGAGAGAGAGAGATAAAACTAGCAGTATCATAAAACTATGACATGAAAAAGGACATATCCAGCGACAACCTCAAAGGGAAGACGCTCGAGTGAGCCAGAGAACGTCTTTATACCTTCCACAAAGTTAAAGCTCAGAATTTACATCATTATCTGAGGTTATGACAAGGCAGGCTATTAACCTATACAAGAGAGGAACAGCATGGTTATTCCATTTATGAAATTTATGCTCTTAAGTCAAGCACTGGTGCACTTTCGGCTATTCATCGCCTAAGGCAGCGAGGAGAGTGAGTTGGAGTGGTTGGACAGCAAGATAAAGAGATCCAGGAAATAAAGGAGATGAAGTACAACGATCTAAAGGAGAACCCCCACAGCTGCACTCAGAGGTAACAGTTGGATGTGTTGGACAGCAAGACTGAAGAGAGGAAGCAGGAATGGAGGTAAAGTAAAAGGTTAAAAAGTAGATACTAGCTAGGGGTCGAAGGGCTGCTGCAGAGACCCTTTAGTAGTGCCTACAGTGCACCACGCGAAGTGCACTGCATATAGTTATACAAAAGTCGTAAGTTCGCTAGTCATTTGATCAACTGCAATCACGCGGCTAGTTCGAATCAGAAAATGTAATACTTATTCGACTCCCTACACAATAACACACTTAAGACGTAATTAGACAAAGAGTCCTATTTGGTATGTTCGCTTCCAACAGCGAACATACCATTGTATTTTTATTTCTTTCTAGTTTATTTGACCACCATTGTACATCGCTACATGTCAATTGTTTTTTCCACACACAAATGTTGAAAGTATTTTGTAAGGTAGTTTCATGCTTTTCTGGATTGAATGGTAGAACAGCCGTGTTTAATTTGTCTGCGTTGATGAGTTTGAGCTGGTCAGTAGTACGGTGGATACTTTTTGCTAGAATTCTCTTGTTTTCCAAGAAAATATACGCAATAATACGTTAATCGGTTTGCACTTTCACGAAAATACTCTAACATAAAGGAAGATATGCGAGTCTGTTTTCACAGAATGAATGTTGAAATCCTCCAAGAGATAAAAGATGATTAAGGCCCTCCGAACAATCTCCGCATTTCTCGGTTTGGGAGATTCTTCTTGAGTGCTAATAACAAAACCTGGAATTCTTAACCAGCTTCCTTCTTCCCTGACTTATAACCCTCCTTCTTGCAAGACGCTAGTTATTATTATTTTTTTCTACTCCCTTGGAAGTAAAGCCTCAATCTCTTATCTTTCTGCTTTTATTCCTTTTGATTCTCAGAGTCAGGTCAGAAAAAGCCTGTGGCTTCCCTTCTCGTCTGACTTCACATGAAAACATCGAAACTGAATTGTTGTTCGAGTAATGTGAATGCTGCGATCATATTTCAGTTTTATCCAAATAAATTCAGATAATGAACACCTAACCGTACAGGAATACGCAAATGTGTCAGCACCACTTGTTTATTTAATGAAGCATAATGAGTTGCATTTGACCTGGATAGGAACTGAGTTAATGAATGCGGTATACCCACGCACAATGCATGTCTACTCTGCAAAAGTTATTTCAGATTGCTAGATAGACAGAAAAGAGAGAGAGAGAGAGAGAGAGAGAGGGGGAGAGGTGTAATCGTTTATGGTGTAAATGGTTACCCTGGAAGAAATTATGCTTTCTAAAAATAATGACGTCAAATTAGTAAAAACGAAAGATTTTTCTCTTTTTTTTTTGGAAATATGACCAGACCAAACAAAGCCTAGCAAAAGAATAGAAAGTGTTGTTTTTCTCTGTCATGATATTTTGGGGAAAATGGACCTCGTCTATTCCTAGTGGAAAGAGAAAAGCTGAAAAATGGTGTTTGTATGCCTTGAAAATTTTGATGTAGACTTTTTGAAAAATGAATGAAGGTCTCTCCCTTCCATGTTTGCCCATTGCCTTCTCTCTCTCTCTCTCTCTCTCTCTCTCTCTCTCTCTCTCTATATATATATATATATATATATATATATATATATATATATATATATATATATATATATATATATATATATATATATATATATATATATATATTTTTTTTATTTTTTTTTTTTTTTTTTTTTAAATATGGCCGTTTTAACATTACTGTGTTATAAGGTGTGATGGAAGAGAAGTTGCTGTAGGATGGTAGTAGGTCAAGACAGACAGTTGCAAATCGTTGCATTCAGCAAATAGTTTGGTTACTTCAGCCGTTTGTTTGATGAACACACAATATTGGCTCTGGTATGCGAGTCATATGACCGAGTTGGTATGTGGGTACATAAGTTCGTACGTTAGAAAATCTAGATTTTGTGTCTAATTCTGCCCAAAAATTAGTCCGGTCGTTCATTAGCGAAGCCCTAGCGAGATCGTCAAGACATTATCTTTGAGTGTTGCAATCTCTTAGAATTGGCAGAATAAGGTAAAGTTCAGACTCTTCGTTTTTCTGTGTGAATTGTGAACTTATGTTTTTTACCATGTTTCAAGACATTTTTGAACTTGTGTGGGAAGTGAACATAACCTTTTTACCATTTTTATATTCTATTTTATTGTGTTCTATTTACCAGTAGGCTATTTACTTATGCATTTTAGACTTTTCATTATTATGTTTTGCACTTGCATATTTTTGGGAGATTATTATTTGTGCTTAATTCTTTCGACAGATGTCGGTGGTGGGAACATTGTGGTGAGAACATTGTGGTGGTGATGACTTTGTGGGAATGTCCATTTTTCTCATGTGGTAGACTTTTGAGACTAGACTTACAATGTCTAAGATAGAGTATGTGAGAGTTTTTGAATTTGCAGGCTATTAGCCACAATCAGATTTTTAGTTGGACTGAGACTAAATCTTGAGTTAGATGTTTTTTTACTTGATAATTTCATTTATGATGCATTTTAATCTTTGCTTTGTTTATTCATTACTTGTTGGGTTGCTTTAAATAATAAATCTATTTTTGTAGGAAAGATTGCGTTTCCTTAGATGATCCATTTCATTTCTTTAATGTGGAATGCGAGAACAAAAGAGATCTTTGTGCTGTCTGAGAGAGAGAGAGAGAGAGGGGAATGCGCGAGACGAAGATAGTGCCGAGAGAGAGAGAGGAAAAAGTAGAGTGAGTGTCCGGGGGAGGTCTGTGTGGGTTGAGCGTTAGATGGGGGGGGATAAGGGTCAAAACGCCATATCCTCCTGAAGGTAGATCGCAAAGACGCGTTACATGTAACACTTCAAAGAAGTGTTTAATCTATGGGCATAATATATATATATATATATATATATATATATATATATATATATATATATAATATATATATATATATATATATATATATATATATATATATATATATATATATATATATATATATATATATATATATATATATATATATATATATATATATATATATATATATATATATATATATATATATATATATATATATATATATATATATATATATATATATATATATATATATATATATATATATATATATATATATATATATATATATATATATATATATATATATATTTATCTAAGGTCTCTCCCTTCTGTGTTTGCCCATTATATATATCTATATATATATCTCTCTCTCTCTCTTTCTCTCTCTCTCTCTCTCTCTCTCTCTCTCTCTCTCTCTCTCTCTCTCTCTCTATCTATATATATATATATATATATATATATATATATATATATATATATATATATATATATATTATATATAATTGTATATTTTCTTTCTGACTCGTATCGAAACGAACTTCGGTCTCCCGAGCGACAGGCCGAGGCGGTACTGACGGACCCACCAAGGTCATAAAATAAGCTGGAACCTAATTACTCCATACCTGAGGTTTTTTATATCATATCACACGGCGAAGGGGTAATTCGAATGAAATGGTACCGACAGACTCGCTGATGGGTCGGGAGTTGGATAAAATTCACTGGCATGTGAAGCCTACCCGGGAAAAACCTCAGGTTCCAACTTCTTTTATGACTTTGGTAGGTAAGTCAATACTACCTTGGCCTGTCACTCGGGAGACCGAGGTTAGTTACAGTTTAAGTCAGACTGTGATATATACAGTATATATGAGGTTAGTTACAGTTTAAGTCAGAAATTTATTTCTGTGATATATACAGAAATAAATATATATATATATATATATATATATATATATATATATATATATATATATATATATATATATATATATATATATATATATATATATATATATATATATATATATATATATATATATATATATATATATATATATATATATATATATATATATATATATGATATATAATATATATATATATATATATATGTACTATATATTATATCTAAACGTTTTTTGCATGTTCCTTCGGTCATAATCATTTGTAAGTATATTTGCAAGTAGTCACTACAGCAAATTGTCTGTGAGTGCCAGTTGAGAGAGAAAGAGAGAGTTGAAAAAAAATCCGTAAAGTTTCCTTTAACTATCAACTAAGGCTGCAATTATAGGAAAAGTCCAGTTGGAAGTGTTTTAACGAGGCAGTTGGCTAATTAGCTCAGGCCACCGCATTTTCTTCTCTGTAACTTTCGCACTAATTTCGAATTACGGTTCCTTTTCTGCTTATCATTTGGAGCTGAAATCTTCTATATTTTTCCCATTATTATTATTATTATTATTATTATTATTATTATTATTATTATTATTATTATTATTATTATTGCCTGTTATTTCCATTGAAATTATATGCCAGGAAAGTACAAAACTTTAATCAGGAAAAACAAATATTAAATGTTATGTCTCTCTTCTGTCACGCCCTGTACTCGAATCCTTATGGTAAGTGATGCTCAAGCAATCAGCTGTTTGATTCAAAGGTCAGTGGTACACCTGACATTTACTATGATAAGTCTGAGGTTTTTTGGAAATTATTTGATATGGGGATTATAGTAAACTTAGAGAGAGAGAGAGAGAGAGAGAGAGAGAGAGAGAGAGAGAGAGAGAGAGAGAGAGAGAGAGAGAGAGAGAGAGAGAGAAATTAAACATGACAGCAGAAAATTCTCAAACCTAGAAAATACCTGATTTGTAAAAGTGATCAAAATAGAGAGCAAAAAAGGGTTAAAGACGTCATATTTAGAAAACGAGATACGGAAAGTAGTAAAATAAATAGATGTATGAAATTCAAAAAGATAAAAAAAAGTACAAAGCCTACTTTTTACGTTCAAATAATAATTATTCCCAGATATGTGGAACACAGGCTCAACACTTATTAATGAATGTCCCGTATAAAAAACAAAAATCATTGGCTCTCCACTTAAACGCAGAATCCAGCCTTGGAAGGAGGAGCAAACATAAACAGTGAGGTCAGATCTGAATAAACATGAGAATCGGAGACTCTAGCGTTCGGTTCTGACCTCAGCTGAACTGCTTTGTGAGAAAGGTAAGTTGATTTGACTATGGAATGGATGAGAATTATCTCTCTCTCTCTCTCTCTCTCTCTCCGAAATCTGTGGACACGAAAAGACACAGGTATACAGAATCTCTTTCCTTCTCTATGTATAATGAGACCGTTTGTTGAAAAATGAACCAAAGAAATATGTATTTATTAAGCTAATATACAATATATCCAACTTTCAGAACCTTCTTTTATTAATAACGTGGTCCAAACCACGTAGCTCACTCCTATCTCTTGTTTTATACTGAATTTTGGTGGGAAAATATCTTAGGAATATTATGTTCAGTCAAATTTCCCTCTTGTCTGAAGATGCTGTTGAACAGATTCGCTTCCAAGATGATCTTTTTATTTGAGGTAATTCTCCCGAATCATTTTTTATTCGATATTCTACTCATGTAAACGCTTCCAAAAATCTTTGAAGATTTAATTAATTGCGAACAAGTAAACAAGCAAACACGCACACAAGAACGTACCAAGAAACACACACCAAGATATTTCATGAATAATGGTGTCTTAGAGTTTGAAAGCCAATAAACCTTATATTTCAATTAAACACGAAACAGAAATGTCTCATCCATATAATACCTCTTGAAAAGAGATTTACCAAATCACCTGAAAAGAATCTTGATCAATCTGAAAATTCTGTTACCTGAATTCGAGAGGATTTACTGGGTCGACCAAAATTAATTACTGGCCTGTATCAGACATTGCATTTAATTGGAGAGGGAAACCGATATCGCGTTGTTTAGAATATCCCGGAATCCCCGTGAAGTCTCAAATGAAGCCGTCTGTAATGTAATTAACATCTGATACTCGAAATAATATTTATTCGATTTATAACAAAAATATAAATTGAATTTCAGGAAGACTTAGAGTACATTAGAATTTAATTGATTATGATATGTTAAACTCTGTTCTTTCAGGTTATAATACATGTTGATTATTATAAAAAGATCAATTTATTAAGATTTTTCCTTTCATGGCTAACTATCTCTTGATAATCCATAATTCTACAAATACAGGTGAGAGAATTTACTAGTGTGTGGCAACTAGAGAAAGCGTCGTCTTTTGACTACTGATAGATACTGATGTTTTATTAAACGGATGATGGAAATTTATATTATTAAAATATATCTCTTAGCGCGAGTGAGTCTAGACTAGAGTCTTCTTGGCTGAGTCTCGCATACATAAGAAACAAGGTGGCCTTGTTGTAAGTTATGTCTCTTCAGTGATTTTTGTGTACAATTAATAATACGTTTAAGATAAAAAAAGTCAATATTTTTCTTTATAAGCTAAAAACCAGGGTAGTACTTCCATGTTTGTTTGATACTATAAGGTCAATTGTCAGGAGTGAATTGCAGGAAAAATTTTAGTTGTATCAGAAAGGTAGGACTTTCACCAAATAATAACCTCACGCCTGCTGGTAATATCACAGGAATGAAAATGGAGTTAGGGAAAATTTTATGAATAGAAAGCCTGGCATCCATGATTACCATAAATGCAATACGAAATATTTTCAGGAAATCCTGTAAATAAAAAGGACGTCTCGTCAACCTTCTCTGAGCAACAAAAGAAATAAAATAATTCGATTGTTTCAGATGAATGTTAATTTGTTTGCATTTCGGTGAATTATCATATTTCAGAAAACTACCACCATTAGGGATTGGATCACCTCATTTGGCCACGTCTCATTACGAGTAGGCTGCCATGCAATACGATCTAGTATACGGCGCGATTGTAATAATCTATTTTGCAAATATTTTATTATGATTCCTTGAGCCAGTTTTACAATTTGTGTCCTTATCTCCAAGATTTTGCTAAGGCTTTCACAGCTGACAGTTTTCAGTTTCTTGTATTTTCCGTGCTTCATTTAGGCAGTAGAAATGGGGTACATAAGGAGAATAAATCAAACTAAATGTTCATATAGCAAAAGAATAATTATCTTATATTTATAGGATACTTGTTTCATCTCTCGAAAATGACTACGTATCAAGACATCAGAAGACCCGGAGACAGAGAGGACCAAACTCAAAAGCTGATTATCAAGCAAGAGAGGCCCTTTTTCAAAAAAAAAAAAAAAATTAAGATGGTTTTTGTTTAACGTTCCCTCAAAGACGCCCGATTAGTCTCCTTATCTTTGACGCGTGATTACGTGGTAATCGGATTCTGCTGATGTTATGTGGTTCCTGTTATTAACTGACACGCTGTACTGACACATAATACCAATTCTTCATCGTAATAAATTACCAGACAAGCATGCTTTACTAATAATATTTTGCTTTTGTGTAATTTTCACACTTTTTTGTTTGTTTTTAGACAAGGAGTGCAGAGGTCAGCTTCAAGCTCCCATGTCCATCATTTGTCTTGAAACCCTCTGATGACTGGCGGTCTTTGATAAAGCACCTTATCAGTGTTAATTACGTCCTCGTGTATGGCCAGTGTTATGGAAATATTTCCTAGTGAATTTAACCCAAAATCATCAAATACAAACTGTAAATACAATTCAGTGCAATACAGTATAAGGTTATCCAATGAAAAAAATTTTCTCTCTCTCTCTCTCTCTCTCTCTCTCTCTCTCTCTCTCTCTCTCTCTCTCTCTCTCTCTCTCTCTCTTAGGAAAATGAATTAGCAAAATGTAAACAAAAGCATTACAGTCCATCTTGCCCCGATTGTCATAATAATAAATAACCGTTATGGGACGCCGGCCGTCTCCTTTGTAGGCTTAACTGCCGTGGATTAATCACAGAAATGCTGCTTTGAAAAACAGACTTCAGTGTTGAGCATCACAGAGAATATTTTTTGCAAAAAAAAAAAAAAAAAGAAAGAGAGAGAGAGAGAGAGAGATAGACTCGTTAGCGACGCATTTCATTAGTTACAGCAAGTCAAATAGTGGCGTCAAAGTGGTAAGGACAATTATCTTGAATTGGAGACAATTTATCCTTTTTTTTTTTTTATTTCAGACACCTTGTTTCACTATTGCTAACTTGTGTTCATTAGTCCTCCCCCCCCTTATCCGTGAGACAGAATATTCGGCATCACAGAATTCAAATGAATGAATCATTTTTCCTTATACATTTCTATTCATACTTCAAATGTATAAACTTTTCACATGTTCCATTGATAAAACCTCATTACCCTTGTAGCACCGATGCATAGTAACGAAAATCTTCTGATACATTGTTTAGCATTTCTGAAAATAGTGACATCTTAGGTGACCTGTCCACCACTGCGTAATAGCAAGACACACTTTATTTTGTAACCGAAATGGTCCTTAACCAACAATGAAATCGATTACCTTAATCAGTAATTCGTTTTCCAAAACGTCTTTTCCTCCTCAAATACTGTTCTATTGCTTATGGATATTGTGATTTGAACTTTCCATTTGTATCACAAGTGTTCGCTTATTCGTCAGTTATCTCCTAGAAGGTCTCTTGAAACGAAGGATTGACCTCTGACTCTCCTGTTAGAGTTACCCCGGTCAATGGGGAAAATAGAAAACAGAATGTTGTGGCTGCAAGTTTTGTTTACGTTAACTTACACTTGAAGGTGTGAGGGGCGAAAAACATCATGTTCTCTCTCTCTCATCTCTTTCCAGCTTCTGCTCTTACCCTACATTCCATAAAAGTAAGGTTTAAAATTGCTTTTATTTTTTTCACTTTTTCCCTTTCTAAACAATCTAAGATAATCGTAATGCGTTGCCTGTTGTATGTACTAATCCATTTGCATACATGGAATATGATCATGGTTGTATGCACACTTCATTCATTCCTCATTTTATTCACCTACATGTTTTATTATTCATATGGCCTCTGCCTTATTCTTTTCTTTTCTCATCTCTATTCCATATTCTGCTCCTATAGTGTCCCTGTGACCTCGCTCCATTCCTTCAATGGATTCATTTCACTTCAGAATAAAGCTTCAAACGATCAAACAATGGTTGGTGCTTTGACGTTACCTTTTAATAGCAAAAACTATTCATCAAATTAAAATGTCAAGCAGACCTAGAAAAAAATCATATTACTTTTGCTGGTATATTTTTGTCTCACGTGCGTGTTAGAGTCACATAAATACTCTTCAAATTTACATCAACCATTTGAGCATATGACTAAGGGTCATTATAGAAACATTATAATAAAGTATAATCTGTCTCTACAATGACCCTTTATTACTTTATTACTGTGAGTCAATGTGAGGCTATATAATATATAATTTATTATTGTAAGTCATTGTAGAAATATAGTCTATACTTAATTAGTATAAGTAATTGTAGCAATATGAGATTATTCTTTATTACTGTAAGTCATTTTAGATGTAATATACTTTATTACTGTAATGTACTTGATTACTGTAGGTCATTGTAGAGATATATGGTGATAATTTATAAACATTATTCTGGTGGCAACTTTCACACAGAATTGAAACGCTCTTTGTTGCCTTCGATATTAGCATACTCATGATTATTAACATTATAATCATTATAGCCTCCCTTCCAGAGTTAGACCTATCTTTAAGTCATGTTTGTCCCGCTCGAACAAACACAAATCTAATTAGGGCTTGGAATCACACGGAGCTAGAACCATCTCTAATATCAAATTAATTCTGTTCTCTTTCGTATCACAGGTAATTCGAGCGTACGAATAAGATTATTTACACAGCATAATGAGGAGAGAGAGAGAGAGAGAGAGAGAGAGAGAGAGAGAGAGAGAGAGAGAGAGAGAGAGAGAGACCAACTCATCATAAAACGGTGATGTCAGATAAAAGAAACAGAGAGAGAGAGAGAGAGAGAGAGAGAGAGAGAGAGAGAGAGAGAGAGAGAGAGAGAGAGAGACCAACTTATCATGAAACAGTGATGTTAGATGAAAGGAAACAAGAAAGAGAGAGAGAGAGAGAGAGAGGAACCAACTCATCATAAAACGGTGATGTCAGATAAAAAAAGAGAGAGAGAGAGAGAGAGAGAGAGAGAGAGAGAAACCAACTCATCATAAAACGGTGATGTCAGATAAAAGGAAACAAGAGAGAGAGAGAGAGAGAGAGAGAGAGAGAGAGAGAGAGAGAGAGAGAGAGAGAGAGAGAGAGAGAGAGAGGTGGCATTGGACAGAAGAATAAAAAGACACAAAGAAGACAGAGGACGCTAATTATTGAGAAATTTGTCTATTTCCTGAGGGAATCTTAAAGTTGATTTCCTCAAATACAGAATTTTGTTGAAGAAATGTGATCAACATGTTTACGACTGTTTAAAACTGTTTAACGAGCATTTTCAATTATTTCCTTGACTTGATCATAGACGTTTATCTTGAAAGTGTTCATTATTACATTTAGCGCAATACACTAAACTACTTGGTATAATGTAATGTAAATCTATATACCCTTACGCTGATATTGAGGCCCACAGATTAAATGAAAAACTACTTTTATGCATTGTTTATTTGTTATTAAAGTTTACGAAAACAGTAAAAACTTGAAATATGATTTTTATGGAAAGAATTAATATCACTCAAAGCTTTCCGTTTTTTACGAAATGAAAGTTTAATTCGCCCTTCATTCTTTTTACAAGATGTTGTTCTAAATAGTCTCCGAGACACCACTAATTGAATTCATCAGATCCTCTGTTAAGGAAATTATCTGCTGTTACTGATACTTTATATTAGTCAATAGCAAATAGTTCTGATACTTCATATCAGAGAAAGAGGCCTTAGGCAACGAGTAGATTGAATGGAAACTGCAGCCTCTCGTCGGAATAGAGACGACGTTACTGTCGAGGAACATAACAGCCACAGTAATGGGTTTTCGTCAGTTGACCATCTACAAGGTTTATTAGATTAACGTAACTGTTGCAGAGAGCAGGTGTGGCTTATTTGCAAGTTAAGCTTTCAGTGTTTGAAGTGTGCAAGCGGGGAGGGACTGTTACAGATATTCAGTTACTTATCACGTTGATTTTCCTCACACTTTTTTCCAAACCAAACCGAAGCACCAACTTGAAAATTGCGAGGAATCCAACGTTCATATCTTACCCAGCTGAAAGCTCAAGATAACTGCACACTTTATTAAAGGGGCATTAAGAGTGCTTTCGCTTCTAATCACGACTGATAGAAAGAGACAGTCAGCTTCACCAAAGGGTGTAAAGTGATCAATTTCTAGGGGCAGATAGGGATAATTAATACCTCAATCTTTCTCTCTCTCTCTCTCTCTCTCTCTCTCTCTCTCTCTCTCTCTCTCTCTCTCTATATATATATATATATATATATATATATATATATATATATATATATATTTATATAAATTATATATATATATAGATTTCGACAAAGCTGGTATACGAAAGGTAGGCTTTACTTCAGCTTCAAAAGGGAATCGGGAGTATCCGACGGAGTATATCACATCCAAAGGAAAACCCTCTAAATGCCAGACATTGCTGTAATCCCCAGTGACCTCTGGAAGAGAGTTGACTATCAATATTTTGACTCAAATAACAACGACGTTGTTATTGCGATACATGATCCGATTGCAGAGGAGGCGGAATGAGATCAGCTAGCTGGTCACGGCACTTCCCACCAGCGTTGTCCTTCAGTTTCATGCTAGGTCAAGAAAGAGAGAGAGAGAGAGAGAGAGAGAGAGAGAGAGAGAGAAGAGAGGCCCGCCAACCTTTCTCAAGGACAACTGTATCCCAGAAACATCCTGCATAACAGAAGTATCCGATCACAATGGAGGTTTGATGCATCCTCGGGTGATTCTGGAGGGCAATAACAATCTCTGTCCTCTTCCTCCTTTTCTCCTACTTTTAGAAGGAGGATGAAGAAGAAAGAAGAGGGAGAAAGAGCGGAGAAGAAAGGGAGAGGTAGGAAAATATTTGGAGGCAAGCACGGAGAGGAAAGAAAGGAATATCAAAATGCAACAAATATGTTAGGGAAAAATTAAATTATCTTTTTTACGTCCAGTGTTTTATATGATCCACTCGAGATAAGAAGAAACACTCAGGCTATATATATATATATATATATATATATATATATATATATATATATATATATATATATATATATATATATATATATATATATATATATATATATATATATATATATATATATATATAGATATATTTACTTTATGTGTTTTACACGGTTTAAACAATCTTCTATAGATATATTTACGTAATATTTATTAGTTTTTATAAAGTTTTAAAGTATACGAATATTTGATTTCTATAGCCATTAGATTTTAATAATACGTATATTAGACTTATATATATCAAAGACAATATGGATCCATATATAATATATAGACTTATGATCCCAACTTGGCGTGTGTTTTGTTATGGGGTTTAAATAATT
Source organism: Macrobrachium rosenbergii (assembly GCF_040412425.1). Lineage (NCBI taxonomy): Eukaryota > Metazoa > Arthropoda > Malacostraca > Decapoda > Palaemonidae > Macrobrachium > Macrobrachium rosenbergii. The sequence continues at coordinate 30,073,187 of NC_089770.1, read as the reverse complement.
TTCCTTCCAGAATGTTTGATATTATTTTTCGTTAGTTTTAAAAGTTTTGTAACGAATATTTTATTTCTGGAGCCATTAGAGTTCGTTTTTTCTTTAAGACGTCGCTTAGAACTTAGAGACTTTTCTCGATATCAAAGAATCAAGCCCTATGGATCCACGGGAGCAGTAATCTCAAGTATGCTCTTCATGATCCCAACTATGGCTTCGGTGATTATGGGGCTTGAATAGTTCGCGGTACATTATGCTCTCGCGATATTAAAATTCCTCTAATTTCGTAAGTTGCTCTTTTAATCTTCGTTTTGCTAAATTGTTCGTTTTTTTCTTTAAGAATATTGTCATGATTTTCACAAAAATTTTCTACGAAGAGCGACGAGAATCAATATATACGAGAGAGAGAGAGAGAGAGAGAGAGAGAGAGAGAGAGAGAGAGAGAGAGAGAGAGAGAGAGAGAGAGAGAGAATCATATATTTAATTCGGTCATTGCAGATCGTCTTTTATATAAGATTACGAATCAGAAGTCTAATGATGTGTTCTCAGAGTTTATGAATCATTTGCATAATCTTTTCTACTTGTTTATTTAGTTCTATAGATTTCAACATCAGCCTGATACCAATGTCTTAATTGCAGGTGTTTCTCATCACGTTCACCTTTACAACTGAGTCGCCAATTAATCACATGGCTGTTTTGGTACTAATAAATAAATAAAAAATGGAAATAATTAGAAACAGAATAAACTGACAACACTGTAACGCTGAAAACGAAAAGTAAAGTTGAACAGCTGAAACAGAGAAGGAAGATATCACAAGTGGTAAGACACACAGCTAAAGGTTCTTAGGTGATCACTTCAGATTAAATGCATCGTGCAATACGCACGTCGTGTGATCCACTTTATTAAAGGCTCCTCAGTTAGGATACGCCTTCAAATAACCACCCCTCCCCTCCCCTCCCCTCCCTCCCCACTCATCTCAATTCGGTGCAAAGACCCAGCAGATTGTACATTGATATCACCTGTTTTATTTCCTTAAATCATGTTCATGTAAGTAGTAATTACCATTAGATTTATAATAATAATAATAATAATAATAATAATAATAATAATAATAATAATAATAATAATAATAATAATAATAATGCCATTACTTTTGTAAAGAATCTTTTCTGTATGGTAAATGGCGCCAGGACTGTTGCCACTCGGAAAACTGCCACTGGGAAAATTGTCCATCTAGGAATATTGCTACCGGAATATTACCATCCATTGATATACTTAAAAATCACATCAAATATGATTGCATTTAATTAATAACAGTTAAAAAGAATATGTGTGACACAAGAAAACGAGCTAAAAAGACAATATTTTATTTCAAAATTAACATGTTAAAAATCGACACTGCAAAGAGCACAGTTTATAACAACAAACGATAAATTAAAAAACAATTTAGAATGGGACTTGTTCATAAAAAAAAATATGCATATTATAAGCAACAGAACGTAAATACTTCATTTTATCATCATAGGTACTATAGTTTAGGACTATATTTTCTAGTCTGGCGTTCAAGTCTTTGTATTTCTTTTCTGGAGGTGAATCACCTCGTTCAAATTGAGTTAGCTTAACTGTTGCTGGGCGTTCCACATCTTTGAGTGCGTCAATTGATCTCCAGATATCGGGGTGGGAGTTACAGATTTATTCAAGACATTATGAAATACTTCCACGTTGTTGTTAGAGCGATCTAAAGAATTTACAACGCGGCTATAGACGCTCCAAAAACTTATTGGAAACGTAGTTGCAGCTCTTCGTCTGTTATTCCGCCTTCCTCTCTCAATTCCGATTTATGTAGATCCGAAATATATAAGCTAAAAATCCCTGCGGTATCGTATCATCATCTGAGAGCTCTTCAAAAGCCTCAATAAGATCCTGGCTTAGCACGAAGGCAACGGCGAAAAAATGGCGCATTTTCTGAGAAAATTCGCTGTCAGCCATTTTCCTATATAATGATTGTCAAAAATGAAAAAAAAAAATATTATGAGAAACATTCGGGAAAAGAGCCATTATTCCATTGATTGATGGAAGCCCTTTGAAAATCAGTTATGTTTTCAGGTCTTTCTTCACGTACAAGTTCGCTAATTTTGTCTTATTTAGTAAAAGGGCAAAGGCACGGGGATGCTCAATTTATCTTTTTGCACATGAATGGTAAAAAGCTGATGATAAATTTTTGGAGCCACTTTAAAAGTAGCCTACCATCAATTGCTCAATTCCCCCGAATCTCCGATAAAAAAGATTGCATAGAAAATCAATGGTACTGATACACTCTTCATATTCAGTAATAATAATAATAATAATAATAATAATAATAATAATAATAATAATAATAATAATAATAATAATAATAATAATAATCTGTCACAATTAACGTTATTTGTATTACGTCTATTATCTGAAATATCACAATTTTCTTATTAACAGTACCAGCCTGTCATGGCCCATATCTTAAAAAATATATGTAAAAATTTATTCACATAACGACTTCTTTCCACCCATTGTATGTACTTCTCATTTACGTATTCATCGGTCTGCATTATCCTAAGAAAAAGAAAAAGAAAAACCAGTTATTACGAAGAAAAAGTAACGACGGCTGAGAAACAAACGAAGAGAGGACCGAAAAATTCCACTCTTGTTTAATGCTGTCCCATAAAGTACCCTCTTACTTATCAAGATACTTGAGGAGCCTAATTCACTTTCACAAGGAAAAAAAATGATTAATAAATCCGATAATGTATTTGAAAAATACATAAAAAAAATATTTTGATAATTTTACTTTCTTACTATAATTAATCCTGTACGAGATACTTACATAAATTGTACTGTACTTCAATTAATGTAATTGAAATTAACATTATATTTAACTTCGTCTTTATAAGAAGAGAATTACCAGCGTGATTTACTTTCATTTTGGTTTAATTCAGCCGAACACAAGAGAAATCTAAACGATGACTGGTGTAAATACACAATGATTGTATTATCCTGTTGTGTGTAAAGTGTACAAAATTCTTGCCTTATATAATGTCTACAATACAAAATCACTTTTCATAATCACAACTGGCATTTTGCTATTTAAGACAACTTGAACTTTGAAAAATGTTTTTAAAATCAGACTCAGGATGCCATGTTCTGGCTGAAGCGTTAGTGGTGGTTACCTTGGATTTTTGAAGTGCTACTGTCATTTTTGTCTTCTTTGATAGGGCGTCCAAGTTATACACTTTTTACTATTCTGTTTTCCATTCTTACCACATGACCAGACCATCCTAAGACGCTTCAATCCATTCCTTCCACCAGTGCTAACCTCTTTATTACTTTCAACAAGTATTTCGTTTGATTTATTTTAAGTATTTAGGTATTGCCATGAAGGAGAGATGGCTCCACACTCCCTTCACGCATTCCAACTTCAGCAGCTTTGGGACCCTTCAAACGCTGAACACTGATGACTCCAGACTTCATGCAAAGTGATGCAGCAGGAATCTGGAGAGGTTAACGCAAGACCGATGTAATGAGACACGACAGTCAGCCTCACCGCTACTGTTGTGTGTTTCCCGTCGATGGAATTTGACGTGGCTTTATAAACATGCTCAGCTCCCATTCCTCCTCTGGGTTTGTTGAGGTGCGCGAACATTATACTTACTGTATTTATACTAATTTATGCACTAGGAGTTCTCTGCATGAGGAATCTGGTTTTTTGCATGATGGAAGCAACTGAATTTTAGATTTCGCTTTCCGTCATTTATTCCAAAATGACACAAAGAATTACTATATTCTATTTTTTAAACCAATATATCACTAAAGTAAGTTCAAGCTAGAACAGAATTCGCTACGATGGCCACTTTAAGAAAAAGGAAAAGAGAGAGAGAGAGAGAGAGAGAGAGAGAGAGAGAGAGAGAGAGAGATAAAAACAATGTTGACGTGCTGTATTATTAAAGGAAATGAAATACGGTGGAAAATAAGCAGAAAATTTGTTGTATGAAGAGTACCTAATACAAGAGTGAAATGGAATGAAGAGAATCTGTTAATGATCTGTAATTTTACTCTGTTTGTGAATTCAACACATGAACGTGACAAAGGAAATATTTAACAAGATAATTAACTTTAGAAACGTATCCATATGCCTCATATAAAACTGATCAATTCGGAAATTAGGAAAACAAACTAAATAATAAGAATGACACGCAGAAAAAGAAACTCCATTTGTCAAGTTACTCTATAATTACGTTAAATTTCCTGCACAGAATCTGAAGACTTTCCGGAAATCATTTCCCCAGGATGATTCAGTTAGTAGAAGTGCTCTCGTATATTGCGTTTTATTACAGTAGAATGCTGGATAGTGCATGAAAGGACAGGCTATATAACATTTGAATGACTCTCTCTCTCTCTCTCTCTCTCTCTCTCTCTCTCTCTCTCTCTCTCTCTCTCTCTCTCTCTCTCTCGAGTGAGTTATTTACCCAGCAACTGTCCCATCGTTAAAAGTTGTGAGGTACTTGACGCTTATTTGGTGGGCAAAAGACCAACGATGGTAAGACCGAAATTTTGTTTGTATACACGTTCATGTTTGTGTAGTGCTTGCAGATTGCTAACTATAATCTAATTTTGAGGTAGACGAGCATTTTGAACATCACATGGAGTGGACGGATTCAGCTTTGTCGACATAATGATGAAACAGTTTCGTCAATAAAGGGAAAATTGCAATAACATAATTAGATTTAACCGCCGTGGCATTCAAAGGGATCGTTAATTGCATTTGCGGTACCGTCAATTATCCGAAAGGATTTACGTTTGAAATTCTAGCGCAAGATGAAGATCAATCAGTTAGTCAGTCCCTGTAGGTGTTCTAACTATCCAAAAACTACCCTGAATGATTAGGGCAATGTGCTTCTCTTACACCGGTGCAGCAAAGATTTTCATTTACTATTAAACCATGTATAAATGTATTATAGCTGTGTTCTAAAAGAGAGCATTAACTCCATGATAGTGCTTATTTCTTTATATTTCTTCAGAAACAAAAATATATTTTTATAATGGGTATGGTCACTACTTGGGTTGGTGGCCCAGATTTCCCGTGTATTACTAAGCTCAGAAAAGTAATGTCGTTTTCTCTTCACCCTAAAAATCCAATGGAATTACAGGTGAAATAATGCATTTGTCTCGATGTGTCACTGAGAACGTTTCTATTGGAAAACGTTTTTAAATCCCCGTGTCACTTCAAATGTTCAGTTCGACGTTGATGGATTGGGCCGTTTTCCCGCAGGTGTGATAGAATCGGCTCTCACGGGCACCGAGTTATCGCTTTCCGTCATTTCTACTATTTTGCCTTCCTCGTCTTTTTCCTTCTTCCCCTAACTAGCATTAGTAGGAGGAGTCAGCGAAGAGGAGGTAAAAGTGAGTCATTTTCCTCATTTGTATCTTCTGTAACTCCTCCTTTATGCAAGGAGATGAAGACAGAGGAAACTTATTCCTTCTCATTTCCTCGCCTTGTCATCGTCCCTTTTCCTCACCGAAATAGAGACCGGCTTTTTCATTCTTTGCTCGTTATTCCGTTTTGTGTCACGAGTTGAAAAAACATAAACAGATTTTTACTGTTTCATTTATATCAGTTTTGAAGAAGGAAATAAACGTACAAGTAAAAATCTTCGCTTTCCCCAAACCTCTTATCAAGGTTTTTTAATAGACAGATTAAAGAAAGGACAAATTTTCTGTACAGTTCTTTGTTAAAAAGTTCTGACAGTACTGCACAGAAAATATTGTTATTTATTTTCTCTGTTTCTTTGCCTTTTTATCTCCTTTGGTTTCATAAACAATCCTCCTTTTTATCACGAATATCTCATCTCCCTCTCTTCATCCCGAGGGGCACACAGAAAATAAATTCTTTATGAATAATTCAGAGATCTATTGAGATACGAAGCTGCTTCGTAGGGACAGATGTTTCTCGTGGGTCTAATGCCAAATGGAAGGCAGTCGGGCCTGAACTGTTGTGACAGGTTCTTTTATACCACCGTGCCTCATCTGCGTTCAGATCGACCCCCCCCTCCTCCTTTTTCTTTTTAATTTCAGATCTTTTTTATAGGTTGATTTACTCATTGCTCTTTGCTGTTAGTTATGCACAAAGAGTTGTGTTTTTTTTATTTTTTTAGTCGTTCCTTTTCTTTTCAATGGAAAAGGATCAAATAGTAAAAATCATCATTATTTTCAGTAAAATGAATAATCCACTTGAATGCTAATCTATATTTTGACATGACAGCTTTTAGTCATTACCTTTCTGACTGAGTTTTTGTAAATACCTTGTTTAAGGTCTCATTAACGGCTGCTGGGGGTCTAGTTTGGGACAACAAATGAATTATAAGATAACATTCACAGAAAACAAAAGAAATATAGAGTAGTAGGCGTCAATGAATGATTCAGCAATGTAGGCTCAGTGGCCCTTTGTATCGCTGCATTCGGAGAAAAAGTGAAACATTTTCATATTTACTTTCAAGCAGAAGTAAATTACAAACAAAGAGGTGGGAATGAGGCACGTGAGTGGAAAAAGTATGAGAGAAGGAAATAAAAAGTGAGAGAGGGAAGAAGGGCCTTCAATCATTTCTCAAAAATCCGAAGCAAAATATCTGGGGCATAAAATGACCCTCATTGTGCTAATGTCTTTCCATTTGCGACGACACTGAAAAGAATAGACGGGTTCATTCTTTAAGAATGAGAGACATTAAGACCGAGGACGCTCATTCTTTTCTCTGACGAATAGGAGTCTCTTCCGGTTCGAAGTTTATTCCTTTTGTTCTCTTTTTTTTTTTTTCAAAAAGCTGTTCTACTCTGCTTTCTGTATTTGACAACTTTATTATCGTTTTTCTTCATATTTTCATTGCTCATCAAAGCAGAACTTTTCTTTGTATCTGTTCTTAAAGTGTTTTATCTTTTTCTAAGTGAATGCTCACAATTCCTCTCCCCCCCCCCCCCCCCTCTCTCTCTCTCTCTCTCTCTCTCTCTCTCTCTCTCTCTCTCTCTCTCTCTCTCTCTCTGAAATTGTTGTTGAACTGAAGGTGTTGCTTTTACAAGAAATGTGCATCAGGGGTCAGTGCATATGAAAATATACAAATAAACACAGGTGTATCACATATATCAAGTTGCCAGTCTCTATCACGGTTAACGCATCCCATTGATTATGCATCATTAAACGACCAAATGACGAAGGTATATTTGCGTGTTCCTGTGTAATTACCTGTTCGGGGTGGTGGAAATTTATGGGATGAACTGAAGTATCATTATAATATTCGTTTGGTTGACAAATATGAAACTGCATTGTTTTTATCCGAAGGCCGATGGGAGAGAAAATTATGTCCTCATAACTCTAAGGCAAGAGAATCAGGAAGAATTAGAAAGGAGGGGATTCAACCTAGAAAGAAAAGAGATACCTGCTTCTTCAAAGAACGAATGTTATAATAGGGAGGGAAAAAGGGGAGCAAGGTGAAAATTCCAGAGCTTTGTAGTACCTGGGAGAATCTATTTACGATACCGAAACAAGATGGAATTTGTAAGAAAGCCCCTTAACCTACCGATTACCGTGAGCACTGAATGTAATTTCTTATAAATGGACCCATATGGAGCTTTCTCAGAGTCGCGGTTTATAGGCCTAATGCAACCAAACTTCAACCAAACTTATAGAGAGAGAGAGAGAGAGAGAGAGAGAGAGAGAGAGAGAGAGAGAGAGAGAGAGAGAGAGCACAATTATATTTCTCAAAGAAAGTCTCGTAATCACCAAACTGAGGAAAACTCGGAGCAGAATTGAGCAGTAGAATTAGGACATGACGAGATTTACCGAGACGTTTGCATAAAAATCGCTCCCAAGCTCGCTTTTTTGACAGAATTCCCATAAACTTTCCTTTCAGTTGAAATTTCGGGGCAAAATAAACACTTTCTCTGTTGAACATTTTTTTCTCTTCCCCCGATTGCTAGGCCAAGCACTAAGCGTACGCAAATTTCGAAATTGTTTGTTGTAATGAACTAATAATCAGAGTAAATTTACTATCAGCCTCGTTATTATTATTATTATTATTATTATTATTATTATTATTATTATTATTATTATTATTATTATTATTATTATTATTATTATTTTATCAGTGGTTATAGCAGTAGCATTAGCAGCTGTAGTGACGCCAGTTTTATGTCAGTTAATAATTGTTAGATCCACTTTTGTCCAAATTATACTCTTATAAAGTTACATCTATTATTGAAATTCAAATGAAATGAAAATACTCTCAAGAATTCATTTGGTACATAAAACGTCAGGTTTTCCTGATAACTTTTAGCCCTTGCTAAATGAGAAGAAGGAGCTCTCTCTCTCTCTCTCTCTCTCTCTCTCTCTCTCTCTCTCTCTCTCTCTCTCTCTCTCTCTCCCCTTCCGTTTCCTTACACCACACTGGGTGCACTGATTACTTGTTAAATGAAGAGAACCACCAGAAGCGATAAAGATCAAAGGAACGTCACAAATTTTTTTTTTTTTTTCCTTTTTTTGGGAAATTTTAATGGCTTCATTAAAGACAGGGAGTTCGTGCCTTTACTGAGCCTGAGATGCAATACGACAGGGAGTTCGTCTCTCTCTCTCTCTCTCTCTCTCTCTCTCTCTCTCTCTCTCTCTCTCTCTCTCTCTCTGATTCCATGCGTAGGTGGATGGGGGTGAAGCACAAACGAACATTAGTGGGTATTATATTAGTAGAAAACATTCATTTTAGTTCTTTTCTCCATCACAGCTGCTGCACCTTGTTCATGGTGCCCTATTAAACTCATAAATGATAATTGGTATATTGCCATTGGTATTTTCGATTACTTCATTGCCTGAAATTCAGTGTATAAGACTGAAGTAAGTTTTCATTATCTTTGAGCGAGTAAGGTAATATAATATGTACATAGATGATTTTCTATAGAATTTGTGCCTGTAAGTGACACTATAAACATTTCTGCATCAGGACACACAGACACAGTGTAACTGTCTGTTTTTGTTTCTAAACAAGAATCTTGGCCAAGGGTCCCTGTTCGAATCTTGGCCGGCACAGAAGATCTTATTAACTATAATTCCCCTTAGGGCGTAGGTTATTCCCAAGGCATACTGAATTCGGTATTAATATTTATGAATATATTTATGAATATAAAAAAGTCACAAGTCACATGTGTAAATTTGAAAAAACTCTCACACACATATTACATACACACATATATACACACATATATATATATATATATATATATATATATATATATATATATATATATATATATATATATATATATATATATATATATATATATATATATATATATATATATATATATATATATATATATATATACATATATGTACATATATATATATATATATATGTGTGTATGTATGTATATTATATATATATATATATATATATATATATATATATATATATATATATATATATATATATATATATATATATATATATATATATATATATATATATATATATATATATATATATATATATATATATATATATATATATATATATATATATATATATATATATATATATATATATATATATATATATATATATATATATATATATATATATATATATATATATATATATATATATATATTATATATATATATATTATATTCATTCTTAAGAATTTATACCTAGCTCATGTAGTGCATCATTTATCCTTTGGCGCCTTTTCTCCTTTCATTTGACTATGGGGGCAAGAAAACATGGCGGGCGAGGGAGACACAGCCTATTTTGAACTAGAACAAGGCAGGTAGCGCCAGTTTTTCACTAATGTAGGGATCACCTCCCCCACTCAGCTGATTTGGAATAGACAATGTGGACCCCCCTTTCACCCCCATCATGTGTTGGGGGAGTAGCTAGGTATTGCAGGCTTAGGGGACATAGTGGGACTGCAAGATACATAGGACCTTAACCTCTAGGTACTTAAGATTAAGACCCTTTTCCTCCGTTCTTCTTTGCTGGCCGTATGACTTTTGCAGGTCTACGATAGGTCTACATTTCGACACAAACAACTGCGGGAAACGCGCACTTTTCCCCCATAGAAAGCAGAGGCCTCTAGAATCCTGTCACGGACGCATGTCCCGCGCTTCCTTCCTTCTCCGCTGGTGAAAGCTGATTTCGGTAACCGGCCGAGTCTATCATGTTTGGCGCCCACATCTGTAGACCAGGTACGTTGATCGCAAGTAGTCAGTAAAGCCAGCCCTTTCCCTTCCCACTGAAATTCCTTGATTTTTCCATTCCTTCACACTTCAATTTCCTCCTCCACCAACGCATTCCCTTCGTTAAGTCATCCTACTTCGAGCAGCTTGCTGTGAAACCAACTTAAAATGATTCAGTGATAAGTATTCCAATATCCCTTCCCCAGTACAAAATAAGGGCAAATTAGTCTAAGTGATATAAGTGTTTGATTCCTCCCCGTGCAAAGATTTATTGTTTAATGGACAGCAGGGGAGATTTCATTGTTTCCGTGTAGTACTAACTCCGGACCTCTCTTCCAGGAGTCATCATATATTGCCCAGTTCGCAAATCTATGCCCCACTAGTTCTGACTGCCATCCAAATTCGCAACCATTCCTGGTTGCAGCCTAATCGCAAGACTCCGTTGCGCCCTCCGAAATCATCTTAATTAACTGAGTGCCATTACCCTGCAATCCACCCCTTCCAATGTACTATTGTCTGTGATTTGATGTAATTTTACCATAACAGTGTCAGTTGTTATCACGGGGTTGTTGTACCTGAGGCCCTTCATATTTACATTGCTTATTTGCAAATCACTGCATTATTGATCTACCGTATGTAATTTAAATGGTTGTAACTGTTTACATTTTACATTCTTTTGTTTTTCTTTTGCATATTTGCCCCAGTCTCTGTAAATAAACCCCCTTTAATTGCAAAAGAATTCTAATTCCAAATGGCGACCTTAATTATTTACGTAAACCCAGGAAGATTCTAAGGTGAGTTTCCAGTAGTTTTCTTTTTGTTTATAAACTCGGGCCCCCTCGGTCCATCGGCAGTCAAAAAAGATAAACTGTTCCAATTCTCTCCCCATCCAGTTTATATCAATATATATACATATATATATATATATATATGACTTTATATATATATATATATATATTATATATACAATATATATATTATATACATAATATATATTTTATCACATCACCGTGATTCATATACAATCAGTTAGCTACAAACGTCCTCACTTGCTAGCCGTGTCGGTTAAGCGTCCACTGTAGCCCTGAGTTCTCGTCCGTCGCTGGTTCGAGCCCACGGGACGACGAACTTATTATCAACTTAAAAATTCCCCTTCGGTAACATATATGAAAATATATTATTTCCGAGGTAGAGCGAATTGGATATTAAAGGACGTTTGTAGCTTACTGATTATACATATATGTGTGTGCACGTGTGTGTGTGTGTGTGTGCGTGTGTGTGTGTGGTCATCTTGTTTGAGTTCATGGTGCAATATTGTGTATGTAAGGATATGTGAGTAATTCACCCTATGCTTTTTCAATTTTTCGTTTCATTTGGTAGGGAACACCTCAGAGCAAGCATTCTCCTGCATATGAATAAAAATGTCTGTTGCAGAAGTCCTCATGATTTAACTCTCCTGCAGTTGGAGCCTCAAGGCTCTGGGGAAATGTCGCCTTGCCTTGCTTTCCTGCCTTCATGCGTCGAGACTAGAGCTTTCTTTTCGTCTTTATAATGATAATAGGAAAAATAATGGGTATTATTTCGTATTATTTTTGGAGTGACTGGCGTAATCTTACCGAAGCTAAATAACTACTGTAAGGATTGTTTGAGATAACTAGCATCAGATTTCATTACAAAAATAGTGGTGAGTAAATGAAACAGTAGTTAAATGAAAATTATACTTTTTTTTTTTCTTGAAAGAAAATACTAACGTTTCTTGGCGTTTGTAAGGTTCTTCCCATGCTTTACAGAGAGAGAGAGAGAGAGAGAGAGAGAGAGAGAGAGAGAGAGAGAGAGAGAGAGAGAGAGAGAGAGAGAGATCCTTTTAAACGTTTTGTGCTGATATATAATTTAGATCCCAGTACAGCATGACATAAATAATGAGGTTTATTTTTAAAATCTCATTGCAGCATTATTTATCCTCGAAAAAGTCAGAATATTAAGGAACATCAACAGAACAAATAAATAAACAAAATATTTGTAGCTGCAAAACGAGTGACAAATAAAAATTTAATAATTCACCCTTCTTTGCAATTTATATATTTTATTGAAAGTTCCTAAACATTTGTTTGTGATTTGTCAAAGACAATTCCACTGTATTGATTTTTTGTTTCTCTGATGGCTTCTGGTTCTATTCTGTCCCACTTAACTTCAGGAAGTTGTCTGACGAGAAAACTACCTTTATAACAAATCAGTTGGCTCTGACATATCAAACACATACATAAACACTTTTCAAGGTATAGTTTTTATTCCACAGATAACTTGTCTATTTTATTTAAATATTTCCAAACGATGGAATAAAGATGTGAAGCATTCCATCGTTATTTTGAAATTTTCATGTAAGTATATACAAAGATTTGCGTAGAATTTCCTTCATATTTTCCTGGCAATAATGACCTCGAAAAATATTATGGCTTTTTGTCAGACTCAGACTCATCAATATGGGAAGATTAAACGCCTTTGTTATAAAGATTTCATTTCAGGAAAAGTTTCAAATGATGTTGCAGCAAGATACTTTTTCTTTTCAGTTATTGGTGGGAAGCAGCAACTAACGCGTAACGATGCCCTTAGTGTTATAGAATCCCAAAATAGCCCCGTGGTGTGTATAGCCTCGAACGCGAATGAAAAAGTAAGACATATCTGAAATATCAACTGATATTTTTATCGGTGTTTTGACCTACCATCATAACGATACCAAAGGAATCTAAAATACGAACAAAAACTACTTGCAATAATAGGAAGAGAAAATTATTTTATTGGTACTGTAAAACACGAAGACTTTCATAGGTCATTGATCACAATATGCTTCTTTTTATATTTGGCAGACAAATAAGGAAATAGACGATACAATTGTTAATAACAATAATTTCAGTGAATGTGTACTCATACATGCATGTACAATACATTCGTATTTTTGCAAGCACATATAAACATACAAAAAGACAGGATAAAATATATTCATTATGATTTCTGGGAACAAATATATGCATATTTTAATATCGTTCGAGTACTTTATATTTGTCTGAGTATTATTTGCGTATATATGTAAGAAGCTTTGAATAATAAAGTAATTTATTTACAACTCAGAGGACAAAATCAGAAAAGGAAAATATCTTCTGAACTTTAGCTGACCAGTTTATTTTTGTTAAATGATTACTGCAAAGAGTAAGCAATAAGTCATTGGGATAGCAGAAATGTATATAAGAAAATGAAAAAATTATATATGGATAATGACAACCAATCGTTAAGGCTCTTTTACTCCTTACTCTGAAAGGCGAATGAAAACTTAAACTTTACTAATAAAAATCTTAGTAAAATAATACACACACACAAAAAAAAAATGATTCTGTAAAAAAACAGGAGACTCCTAGGATAAATGATTGAACGGTAACTTAAAAATATAAATCTTTCACAATAACCATACAATCAAAAGCTCTATTACAAATATTGTGTGGAGTTTTCATTTTGTTTTCACAAGAGGAATTAAGCTCCCTAGTAATTTCCAACTCCCAGCGTCATAACATCTCTTTGCTGTTCATTCATGTTATTTGAAAGTCAGTTCATTATTGCACTGGAATCAGCCCCCAACTACCCATTTCCCAATGTATTCAGGACGAGAATTCCATGGCTTTATGGCTTTAATGCATAACTGTTACGTCGTGCTTATTTTTATATTTGTATACGAATATATGGATAGGGCGGCTATGTCGGAGAATGATGGGTCTCTTTAGAAGTACAGCACCTGTGACATGCTACACTGTAGTTTTGGTAATGTTCCATGGTTTCTCTTTAAAAGCCTCATACCAACTCTTTGATATGGATATAATAAGCTTTCTTGGATGATACGTTTTCCAATTTAAGGGATCATATCATCATGAAAGGCGAACTAAGTGTATATTTAAGGTCAAAAAATACCCTAAACCCTTCAGAACCAAAGATTGTTCTGAATCATGAAGCGAAATGAAATGATTAAAGGTAGCACGGGCAGACGAAAATCTAATTCCGCGTCCTCTGGTCATTAGAATGGGTTAAGCGTATGTGGGCCACTTTTAGTGCAAAGATACTTTTATACATGCCATCATATAATTGTTGCCATTACTAGAACAACGTAAAGATGTCAGTGAAGACAGGTAAACAGTAAAGACTTGGCTTCACTTTGATTTTGTGTATTGTTCCTATCAAGAGACATATTACCGCCAGGATAACTGCCAAAATAATGTAGCAAAGTATCCATGGGGCATGGGGTAGAGCAAATGACCAGCATAATAAGGGGTGACATAAATATTAAGGAAAACTGTAACCAGCCCGTTCATACAAATGCCCAGTGTAATGGTGGTGACTAAAATATAAAAAAAAGTCACTATTCCATTCATGCCCTTGAGTGGTAAATTAAGGATGACCTTGTACAAAGAATCTTCACACCACTCCATTTTCTTCTATATTTTCCTTCACAAGTAGCTTTAATTGTGCGAAAAAATTTAAAAGTCAGGGATTTATTCATAATAAACTGTAGCTTTCTCTCTCTCTCTCTCTCTCTCTCTCTCTCTCTCTCTCTCTCTCTCTCTCTATATATATATATATATATATATATATATATATATATATATATATATATATATATATATATATATATATATATATATATATATATATATATATATTATATTAAAAGAATAGCTCCAAAAGAAGCTAATAAAACACCCCCCTTTCTGGTTTGCTTGGCCGATAGATAGGCCTCTGTCTATTTGAACCTGTGTACGGGTAGTGAAATCTGGTTCAGGATGGAAATCCGGACATTCCATGGGGAAATTAAGGCACACTCAGAAGATAATCTTTGCCAAGGGCAGTAACTTGCTTGGCGCTTTTTTCTTGGTACAGGACCAGCGACCTGGGTCAAGTGATGGCTCCCCCTACGCCCGAGCAGAAGTAGTAAAAGGCCACAGCGCTCTATGATCGCCCTCACACACACCTCCGATCTAAATGAAGGAGGTCACAAGTTAAGACATCTCTCCCCCCCTCCTCGACTGCCACGTGGACCGCTGCCCCTTGCTTTGTAACCCAACCACGTGGCCAGTATCATTGCAAATGGTGAAGTGCCATCCCAGAGCCAGCCCAACTCCAATGCTGCAGCCCTTTATCATCTCAAGGGCGCCCCTCGATCACTCCACTGATCTACGACCCACGAGCACACCTTTGGTGGGCGGCCTATGTCTACAATACACGTGGACCCCTTGCTGACGCCCTTGGGAGGGACGGGAACGAAGCCCCAGTGTCAACCTCAGCGCTGGACACTCCTGTAGGATGGTAAAGTACCCTGAAAGAGTTGCTTAGTCATGTTACTTTCGCCCTTCTGCATTCATTAGACCTTTGGGCCCATGTCTTTGCTGTCTCCTGAATTTCTCAAGTCAGTAGTCAAGCCTCGAGGTTGTCCTTGGCGCCTTCAGCACACCCTAGAGTAGAAATCATTCTCCAATTCCAGCATTAGACTCTAACCTGTGTTCCATATCGTTTCAGAAAGACGATAGTGGCGGAATTCTCCTTGGCCTGTGTTCCGGGCATTCACAAGCTTTTCTTCCCCCCGCCCCTTGGGAGGACTTTCAACCGCAGCAGCAATTTTACTTTTCTTTAATTCGTTTTCCTTTGAACTTGTCTGTTATGTAAATATACCTACTTTTGTACCCACGTGTTTCACACATCTTCCCTTTGAGAAAGAGCCCTAAGCTCCTGTATAATCCCTTTTGTTTTCTGTTTTATATGCTCCTAGTTATCTTACAAGTCACTGTAGAGTAAGGTAATGAAATTTGAGACTTAAAATCTACCTGCACCAGAAACTTATATATATATATATATATATATATATATATATATATATATATATATATATATATATATATATATATATATATATATATATATATATATATATATATATATATATATTTATTTATCCCTCCCTCGTCTAGCAGCCAGTGAGTAA
Source organism: Macrobrachium rosenbergii (assembly GCF_040412425.1). Taxonomy (NCBI): domain Eukaryota; kingdom Metazoa; phylum Arthropoda; class Malacostraca; order Decapoda; family Palaemonidae; genus Macrobrachium; species Macrobrachium rosenbergii. Next base: position 30,056,936 of record NC_089770.1, on the reverse strand, counting down.
TTTATTCCGTGAAGCATTTTCACCTTTCATTTGACTGTAGGGCCAAGAAAACATGGCGGTGAGTAGGACCAAGCATGTTTTAAACTAGAGCAAAGCAGTTGGCGCCTGTTTTTTCACTCATGTAGGGATAGCCTCCCACCTCAGCTGACCTGGGGTGGATAAGAGTGATTCCTCTTTCACCCCCATCACGCGATATGGGAGTAGCTAGGCCATTATTGGCATGGGGACGTAGCCACGCTGTGAGAGAGTTAGGAACTTAAACTCTAAGTACTTAATCTTAAGACCACTTTTTCCTTCACTCTTTCGATGGCTGTATGACTTTTGCAGATTGACTTGGGCTGAGGCTTTGAACCAAGCAACAAGTGGAATACACGCTCTGTTTTCCCCAGCACCACACTCAGCAAACCACTCCAGCCCAAGATGCAAGTCCAGCGTTTCTTCCTGTATGCTGGTGAAACTAACTCTGGTACACGGCCATGTCGTATATGTTCTGCGCACACATTTATAGACCCAGGTGCGTTCATCCGAAATTAGTCAATAAGCCAGCCCTTTCCCTCCGCTTGAAATTCGTTGATTTTCCAGTACTTCAAACTTCAATTTTCTTCCTCCAAAAAAGCAGTCCCTTTGCTAAGTCACCTTACATCGAGCAGCCTGTGAATCCCGCCATAACTTGCTTTGAAATCAACCTAATATCATTCAGTGATAAGTATTCAAATATCCCCTCCATCATGCAAAATAAGTGCAAATTAGTTTAAGTGATATGTGTTTAATTCCTCCTCGTGTGGAGAGTTATTCTTTAATTAATAGCAAGGGAGATTTCCTTTATCTACCGTGTTTGTACTAACTCCTGACCTCTCTTACAGGAGCCATCCTATCCCGTCCAGTCTGCAAATCTATGCCCCACTAGTTCTTACTGCCATCCAAATTTCCCAACCATTCCTGGTTGCAGCCTGATCGCAAGAATCCATTGCCCACACAGAAATCATATCAATTAACTGATTGCCATTTCCCTTGAATTCACCCCTTCCAACTAATTATTGTCAGTGAATGGATGCATTTTAACATAACAGAGTCATTTGTTATAATGGGGTGTTGTATCGGTGGCCCCTCATATTTACATTGCTTATTTGCAAATTACTGCATTATTGATCTATTGTATGTAATTTATGTGTCTGTAAATTGTTGCTTTTTGGGGGGGTCTTGCATATTTGCCAAATTCTCTGTAAATAAACCCCTTTTTAATTGTAAAAGAATTCTAATTCCAAATGGCAACCTTCATTATTTACGTAAATCCAGGAAGATTCTAAGGTGAGTTTCCAGTAGTTCTCCTTTTATTCATAAACTTGTGACCCCCTTGGTATGAAGGCAGTCTATTATAATAAAGGACCCAGTTTATGAAAAAAAAAAAAAAAAAAAAAATATATATATATATATATATATATATATATATATATATATATATATATATATATATATATATATATATATATATATATATATATATATATGTAGAATCTACTGGTCACTTTTACCAGACACACATGTAATTCTAATAGCCATAATGCCCTCTTAACTTCTCGAATTCTTGCTTTTTTTGATATGATTGTAATTACGAAGCCGAAAAATATCCAGACGGATATTTTCGGCTTCGTTGTTACAAGCATATCCAAAAAAAGCGAAGAATTCGAGAAGTTAAGAGGGCATTGTGGCTATTAGAATTATATATATATATATATATATATATATATATATATATATATATATATATATATATATATATATATATATATATATATATATATATATATATATATATATATATATATATATATATATATATATATATATATATATATATATATATATATATATATATATATATATATATATATATATATATATATATATATATATATATATATATATATATATATATATATATATATATATATATATATATATATATATATATATATATATATATATATATATATATATATATATATATATATATATATATATATATATATATATATATATATATATATATATATCGCTATACGCACGAATTATAGTGTGTGGTTGCACTGTATAAGGTTGCGTACATGAAACGGAGTTATATTTTTTTCAGTTAAAAAATCTGAAGTTTCTTATCCTTTAGGTCAGTCTTTTTAATTCTTTCATCATCAAAGACGATTATCCAAAGTCCTTCCAGAGGAGTAATGTATCCTTGGCTAGCCTTGACCCTTAACCTACCTTAGATCCTTCAACAAAACAAATCGACATCAAAGGGGAACTTACATCGACACTAAAGAGGAACTTCTGCCCCAAAGAGAATCCACGTAGGGGCTCAATGCTATTCCTGGCCACAGTTGTAGAAGGCTGAAAAAGTTTACAAATGATATACTTTGTCGGGGTAATGCGATGTAGCTGGAAACGAGAGAGAGAGAGAGAGAGAGAGAGAGAGAGAGAGAGAGAGAGAGAGAGAGAGAGAGAGAGAGAGAGCATTCAGAGGTCAATAAAGGGAATTCTATTACATCCTAAAAAAAATGTAGTAAATATTTCATCATAACCAATTCATTAACAATTAGATAATTATTCTTTTATAAACAGTTATCCATTTCATCGTAATTTGTCGAAAAAAAGAAACATTGACTGGGAATGCCCGATTGCATGGCGCAGAATTTTTTTTTTCTGTGCATTCACTCTGTAGTAACCCATGTCACAAGCACTCGTGGGCGACTTATTGCTCACTCATCATTAGCAAGATGAATTCAAATCAATGACTTACGGGCAGTGCTAACCAGTGCTTCATGCAATTAACCAGTTTTTCCCGAAGATATATTCACTTATAGTGGTTGATTTTGTGATATGTATATAAGTTGCCCACGCGTGTTTATGACACCTTTTGCTGTTGTGTGGGAGCACCTTTAAATTGAGGGGATTTGTGAAAGAGTATGATACATCGATAGGCTGGGAAAGAGAATTCTTTATCCATAGATCCTCACCTACAGAAGAGCGAAATATCTTCTAATTTACGAGATAAATAATTGTTCGCTCAGACAGTCCGGGACTGCGATATGATTTATTGTCACTCACGTAAAAAGAGCTTCCTCAGAAGGAGATATATATCGCTTCTTTCTCTCGTTCTCTTTTTGTCTTCTTTTCTGTTTTGGTCCTTTTCGTAGAATTTGAACGAACGTTTGTCTTAAAAACACACACATATATATATATATATATATATATATATATATATATATATATATATATATATATATATATATATATATATATATATATATATATATATATATATAACCTTCAGAGAGGCCAGGGATGCGGGCGCATCCTTCATTTCACGTTCCTGGATAGCTAAATACATTAAAAGAGATGAATTCTTTGTTAAAAGAAACTGGAACAAAAATCCATGTGACTGTCATCGCGAAAAGAGTGAGAATCTTGGAAGGCCTGAAGTCCTTTCTCAGGAGTCAAAAGACATCATAGCTGAGGCAGTGGGTAGACCAAGAAAGTCTTTACGTAAATTGGTGCTTGAACTAGAAACAAAGAGGGAAAAGAAGAGAAGTTATAGAGCTGTATATTGTGAGTTGAAAAAATTTAGTATCAAGCCATTTCATGTTATCAGCAAGCCCAACATTTCTTAAAGATTGTGATGAGGCTGACTTTCTCCATGTTGCCGCATCAGATGAATTCTTCATTTACACAGTCAGGAAGCCAAATCATAAAAAATGACATCATTTGGGCTGCAAAGTTGGATGATATCAGCGATGACGTGCACTACCACCAAGTAGTGAAATTTCCTGAATGTTTGGGAATTTTTCTCTGTTTCACAGCCAAATGGTTAATGTGGATCATCAAAGAAAAAGGACAGTCATGGAATGGTGAATACTTCAGAGAAACTGTGCTTACTAGTGGAGTATTTCCTTTCCTCAAAGATCCTGAAAATGTGTTATCTGTTGAAGAAATCACTTTTTGCATGATAAGGCACCATGTTTCAAGGCTCTTCAGACACAGAAGCTGCTTCGAAACAGTGGTATCGATTTCTTCTCGTCAAGTGAATTTCCAGGTAACTCCCCTGACCTTAATGTGTGTGAAAACATTGGTAGTATCTTAAAGGATCATGTTGAAGCTTGCACAGTGAACTATGATGGTAAACCAAGTTTCGACGACCTGCAAAGAGAGGTCACCAAAGTGCTCAGGGAAATGGAGTTTGAGTCTCAGCTTTTTTGCGATTTGCTGAAGTCATGCCCCTCAAGAATGCAAGCTGTGGTATAAGCAGATGGAGGCCACACAAAATATTAAATACTCAGAGAAAAACTTAAATAAATACCTGTTTTGGATTACTTTTGTATTTGTCCATATCAATTTTAGTTTATGCTGTAGAGGGGGCTCTAATTTGAAACTCCTATATATATATATATATATATATATATATATATATATATATATATATATATATATATATATATATATATATATATATATATATATATATATATATATATATTCATGAGATTGCCTTGCAATATGTATATCATTCCATGATTTTGATATATTTACTGTTCCAGTTATCATGTGGTTTGTGTAATAATCATCATTGTTGAAATATCGTATGTCTCTGTAATGTCAGATCTCACAAGAATTAATAATAACAATAATAATAGTATATGACGGCATATTTTATCTCGCAACCACGTGTGTTCTGCGAACGCTTTGTTTTGCTTCGATTGTCATCGCGAAAGATAACGCGTTGACAAGGGACAGATACCAGTCGAGTTGTGGGAAATATTTGTCTCATATAAGAAAAAGACTAATGATTTCGCAATGTTACATGTATTGTTTTGACTGTGTCCCATACGATTTTCCGCTCGAGTCACGTACGCCTTTCTGAGAGTAAAAGCACTTCTCGATCGATTACATCAAGTTTTGTAAGATTGCAGTTCAAAATGTTTTATTTTTGCTGGAATCCTAATAATTTCCTAATTCTGATTTCAGACACCTTTCGTGTGGTTCTCTCTCTCTCTCTCTCTCTCTCTCTCTCTCTCTCTCTCTCTCTCTCTCTCTCTCCAAAGGAGAAAGATTGTTAACCTAAAATTTTTTGTGTGGTCATTGATATTAATCTTAGCTTTTGCGATCTGATAGTAGCGGTAACAAGTGTATACATTAGTAACGGCGCCTATCAAAAAGTGTTTTGTGGATCTTGAGCAGCTGCATTTGGAGTAAATTTTGTGAAAGTTTTCACAACTTGTGTAAGGTAAAGTGAATTTTACTTATTATTACATGGTATAATAAGGTGTATTAAGGGATTTTTGCCTTAGTGAAATTGTTTTGGTAGATCTATTGTGTATTTTTGTGTTTTTGTGTTTGAAATCTCTTAATTTTTCTCACTTTATATAGTGGTGATTTAACATTTATTTGCTTAGAATTTTAAGTATTTCTTAATAGTTTAAAGTTGCATGCTTGATTCAATTTTCATTACCTCAGATTTTCTTTTCGAAACTGAAGTATTTCTTGATAGTTTAAATTTTGCTTGATTAATTAAATTTCTTAATAAATTAACCTTTGTAATTTAACTCAAGAATTATTTAATTTTTGTGTTTTCAAGTAATAGCATTTTTTTCAGATTGTGAATTCTAATTATAAATTCTGAATAAAAAAAAAATTCGTACTTAAAATAAAAAAATAATAATTTTGTGCATAAGTCAAAGAGAGAAAAATGTTTTATTCCTTCAGTTTTGCTGAAGTGAATGAAGGCCAGGGAAGCAGTTAAAGTTATTAGATGGACAGCAGTGATTCTCAAACTGGCTGCCGTGGCACCTTGGGGTGCCACAGACAGTGCCTATGGGTGCCGCAAGATTGTCGTGAATTTTGTCTTGTTTTCATCATCTCAATGAACATTTGTAAAAAATAAATAAAGTTACCAGAAGACTTTATATAATTATTATCAGTTTCTCTACTCAAATATATATATATATATATATATATATATATATATATATATATATATATATATATATATATATATATATATATATATATATATATATATATATATATATATATATATATATATATATATATATATATATATATATATATATATATATATATATATATATATATATATATATATATATATATATATATATATATATATATATATATATATATATATATATATATATATATATATATATATATATATATATAATATATAAATATATATATATAATATATATATATATATATATATATATATAAAGGAAAAAGGAAACACTGGAGTACTGCGTGGCCTTTCGACACTAGTCCTTTACTTAGCAGACTGAAGAAATATAAAAGTATGTTTACAAAGAAAGCTCATATAAATGACAGATGGGGATTATAAAGGAAACATATGTACCTTGAATCCAACACAATTGAAGAATTAGTAGAACTGCCAAAACAGGATTAAATAGTTAAGAGGTTTATACAAAGGATTAGGTTCAACCGTTCAAGAGCAGGGACAGGACAATTAAAAGATTATACAGGTTCGTGACTGACCACCTAAAATTTTTTTTTTTACAACACAATAATTCTCTTTTTTTTTGTAAACAATAATAACTTTTTGCAAGATGAACATTTTTACAAAAAAAATATATATATATATTAAACATCACTAGGTTGTGCATTTGTGATTGTAAGTTTATAATCAATGGTGCATTTTACCAACCAAATATTTGGTATGGCAATGGGCAACCCTTTATCCCCACTCCTCTCAAACTTGTACATGGAATTCTTTGAAAAACGATATATACCTAATATCATTTATACTCCTTTAAAGTGGTATAGGTATGTTGACGATATTTTAGCTGTTTTGCCTGCTGGTATTGATGTAAATGATTTACTCTGTAATTTGAATAACCAGGTACCATCCATTAAGTTTACGTTAGAATTAGAAAAAGACAATTGCCTCCCTTTCTTAGATGTTTTAATACATAGAGAACCATTTCAATGTAAATTCAGTATTTATAGGAAACCAACCAACAACTTAACTTATGTCCATTTTTATTCCGGCCATCACCTCAACATCAAAATATCAATTTTTTTCCTCTATGTTTTTACGAGCCTTGCGCATTGTCAGTCCCCAGTATTTGGATCAAGAAATTGAATACATAAGAAAGATAGGGACAGATTTATGTTATCCTTCACATATACTAGATATTTGTTATGACAAAGCCCACAAAAAGTTTTATAGTGAAAGTAACATGAAGAAAGAAACCCCTACGAACATTCTTAGCTTGCCTTATTTTAGTGGTTTTGAAAACATAAAATCATTGTTAAAACCTTTTAATGTAAACCTTGTTTTTTCTTATGATAACACACTCAAAAGAATGTTAATAAAAATAGCTCTAAAGGAAACAACAACATAATAAATAAAATTCCATGTTGGATTGTCCCTCTTTTTATATTGGCCAATCTAGCAAAGATTTAGATGTACGTATTAAGCAACA
>NC_089770.1:30044428-30046928 GCF_040412425.1 Macrobrachium rosenbergii | reverse complement strand
ATTTTCCTTTTGGCAAGTTTGCGCTGCCTTTTTCACAGCGGTTGTAAACACGACTTTTACAAATTAGAATATTTTTCATGGCTCAGAAATTCTGCGAGAAAATGTTTTATTGTTTCGACAACACATACTGAATTATTCAATTTATTATTCTGTCTATATTTGTTTTTTCATCATCTGTAAAGAACTATCCTTGTCTGGATTGCATATTTTTCTTTTATTGTGCATTGGTGAAGGTATAAATAAAAGAGATATAATATTTTTCCGTTCTTAGAATTTTTCATCTTTTATACTGTTTGTCTCATTGCCTATCCTGTCATGAAAAAGTATGACACTCCATTTTTATCATGTAAATTTTTTTCAATTTGGGGTTGTATACCACCGTAACGGTATCGACTTTAATAGATTATTCTAGTAAATATTGTATCAAACCCTTATTGACGAAAGAATGAAATTACAGTCATGAAAGGGTAACTAATAATTCAAAACATGGGAACTTTATGAAATAATACTTTTAATTCTTTGAACTATATAATTTGGCCAGATTAATATTTCATCTGTTTTTGTAAATTTCTGAAATCTCGAGTTAATTAACATTGGTCTTTTACTCGCAAATTCATACGATAATATTAGCTTGGAAACTTCCTTAAAGCTGTGAGTTATATTTTCATAAGAAAATCATGCACTAAAATACTATTTCGTATTAAAACAATGCAAAATGTGATATATCAAACATCTTAGCCTCGAGATTATTATTATTATTATTATTATTATTATTATTATTATTATTATTATTATTATTATTATTATTATATTATATTACCGTTAACTTTGTAAGAAAGAATTTTTCTGAAGAGAATGCCCATAAAAAAACGAAGAGAAAAGCACGAATAAAGTATTGATGGAAACAAATAAATAATAAAAACTATTATTTCAGTCATTCATAGCTGCAAGATGCACACATCACCTCATTTATGTTTTCAGCCGTTCGATGAATGACGTCCATCCACCTCTCCAGGCATACATTCACGGGTTCCTTCAGTTTTCCCTTTATGTTTTTCAGCTTTTCAACTGTTTGGAAGAGTAATGAAATAGCAACAACATTGCCATTAAAGTTTTGCCCCTTAAATAATCGATGGCTTTTCCTTTTGCCCAATTGCCCAAGTTTGCATCGTCTTCCCCATCGTTACTCAACACTCAAAGGATTCTTCAGGAGTTTGTTTGTGTGTTTGTTTTACTGATGGCCCAAAGTTTTGCCTGCCAGAGTTTGTTTGTCAGTTGCCTCCCAGACTTCACACTGAGTCCACTTGCGAGAGGACATATAGTAAATATTCGGCTAAACGTCGTAAAGTTTTTCTCCTTCGGAGGGAAATTGAAAAATATTTCTCTGCGTTTAGACAGAGGAAGTACCTGGAGAGGCGTTTACTTACTCTCTCTCTCTCTCTCTCTCTCTCTCTCTCTCTCTCTCTCTCTCTCTCTCTCTCTCTCTCTCTCTCTCTCTCCTACCCATGGTATTCTTTTATGTCTTCCTAAATATCCTTTTCTGTTTCGAAAAATCATCCAGTGTATTCAAAGTACCCTTTCCTTTGTTGGTGGTTTTCCATTTGAATCTGTATTCATGTCCTGTACCCGATTCCGATGAAAGGAAATGAAAGTGTACTCAAGTCTTGGACATTAGTTTTAACTTCATTTGCTTTCTTTATTTTATTTGCAAAACAAGAACAAGTCTTATATTGTTTCCCCTTCCTGTCATTGAGACACTGGGGAAGAAGAGTTTCGTTTGCAAGGTTTGGGTCTTGTAATTGGAATTATGTAAGTGTATCAGTAATAATAATAATAATAATAATAATAATAATAATAATAATAATAATAATAATAATAATAATAATAATAATAATAATAATTGCTGCTCTAACAGCATTCATTTCAAATATATTTTTTCTTATTGTATTCCTCTCTTCAGCATGTAGATGATATAATTGTCCTCAATAACTCTGCCCTTAGAATGAGATTCCTTCCAAAGAGTAAAAATTTAAAAAAAATAACGACACAAGATATGAGAAAACAGTAAAACGGAAAGAGAATTCCACGAAAGGGAAACACGAGGAGAACGGAAAGTCTCGGGTAATTATTGTAATTCTTGGGACAAGCAGTCTGGGACCTTGTCTTGTCTTTTTTTGTTTTTGTTTCTTGAAAATAGAGAGAGAGAGAGAGAGAGAGAGAGAGAGAGAGAGAGAGAGAGAGGAATCCTTATTAACAAATCAACCTGACCACTCATTCAATCTATCAAATTTTTTTACCCTTTTCCAGAATCATTATCTTAAGGTAGTTCACTTTAAGTTATAGCAGGGTTTATGACTGGTATGGCAGCCTTGTCTGTGTCAGTCCCCTTCTCAAAATGTGACAAGTAGATTTCCATTACCTGGGTCAGTCAGGTATCTTGTTTGTTTTCCAAGGTTAATGAGATTGTGTTTTCGATATACAGAACTACTATCCATTTCAG